>NW_007730670.1:117203-156923 GCF_000696425.1 Galeopterus variegatus
CTTCTGTACCTTAGTTTGCATTTTATTCAAGACTGGGTTCTTCTGGTTTGGCTTTCACTGACGCTTTTCACTCATTCTTTCCCTCTTTCTTTACTGATTTTTGTTCCCCTGTATTATCACAGCTTGTATTTTACTTTTTTTACCGGTCCCCTACTGAATGTATTATACACTTTCTTTTTGTTCAGATATATTTTTGAGTGAATTCTCCTTTACACCATTCAGACTGTGTTTCAGATTCTTTTTCCTGTTCCTCTGAGCTTCAGTTTGAGCACTTTCTTTTTTTATGATTATTATTTATAAATATTTGTGGGGTACAGAGTTGACCAGCAATATTTGGGTAAAGAATGTGATGATTAAATCAATATTATTAGCATACTCATCAGTACAGATCATAATTACTTTTTGTGTTTTTACCCAATTACTCCCTATCTTCCTCCCCTCCCCCTTTCCCACCTCTAGTAACTATAGGTTTGTTCTCTCCTTCTTAAAGTTCAATGTTTTATTATGGCCTTTCTTTCTTCCTTTGTTACTTAGCTCCCACTTATGAGTGAGGACATGCAGTATTTCTCTTTCTGTGTCTTGCTTATTTCACTTAATTTTCTCCAAGCTCATTCATGTTGCTGCAAATGGCAAAATTTCAATTTTTTTTATGGCTGAGTAGTATTCTAGTGTGTATATGTACCACATTATCCTTACCCAGTTGTCCGTTGATGTATAGTTAGGTTGGTCCCATATCTTGGCTATTGTAAACAGAGCTGCAATGAACATGGGAGTGCAGGTATCCCTTTGACATGATGATTTCCATTTCTTTGGGTATATTCCCAGCAGTGGGATTGCTGGATCGTATGGAAGATCTATCTGTAGTTGTTTGAGAAACCTCCATACTGTTTTCCATAATGGCTATACTAATTTACGGCCCCACCAACAGTGTTGGACTTTTTCCGCATCCTTGCCAGCATTTGTTATTCTCTGTCTTTTTGATAATAGCCATTCTAACTGGGATGAGATGATATCTCATTGTGGTTTTAATTTGCATTTTTCTGATGATTAGTGATGTTCAGCATTTTTTCATATATCATGTTGGCCATTTGGATGTCTTCTTTTGAGAAATGACTCCTTAGGTATTTTACCCATTTTTTTTTTTTTTTTGATGGCTGGCCAGTTTGGGGATCCGAACCTTTGATATTGGTGTTACCAATACTATGTTCTAACCAAGTGAGCTAATTGGCCAGCTCCTTTGCCCCCCCCCCCCCTTTTTCCTTAAAAGATGACCGTTAAGAGGATCTTAACCCTTGGCTTGGTGTTGTTAACACCATGCTCTCCCAAGTGAGCTAACCGGCCATCCCTATACAGGGATCTGAACCCTTGGCCTTGGTGTTATTACCACCATACTCTCCCAAGTGAGCCATGGGCTGGCCCTACCCTTTGCCCATTTTTTAATCAGGTTATTTGTTTTCTTGCTATTGCATTGTTTGAGTTCCTTATATACTTTGTATATTGAATGCTTATCAGACATATAGTTTGCAAATATTTTCTCCTATTCTGTATGTTGTCTCTTCACTCTGTTGTTTCCTTTGCTGTGCAGAAGCTTTTTAGTTTGATGTAATCCCATTTGCCTATTTTTGTTTTTGCTGTCTGTGCTTTTGAGATCATATCCAAAAAATAATTGTCCAATGTCATGGAGCATTTCTCCTATTTTTTTTCCTAGTAGTTATATAGTCTTGGGTCTTACATTTAAATCTTTAATCCATTTTCAGTTGATTTTTGTTTACGGTGTAAGATAAGGGTCCAATTTTATTCTTGTGCGTGTGGATATCCAGTTTTCCTAGCACCGTTTATTGTAGATTGTCCTTTCCCCATTGTGTGTTCTTGGAACCTTTGTTGAAAATCAGTTGGCTTCTCAGTATTCTTATATTTGGTATTATAATGACTTGTGGGGCCAAGATCATAAAATTTATACCCTTTGTGAAGCTGTAAGGATTACCTGATAAATAGCAGATTCAGGATCCAGAAAAACCTTAAGGTAATTAAGTAATGCTCTTAAACTATTAAAATTAAATATAAGGGGGATAATGGGAAGTATTGGGTGTAAATACCAAGAAACAACTGTCCAAGTTTAGAGTTTAGTTGACAAGTCATACCACCAAATAAACCAAGCTGATTTGGGACTACATTAATAAATGCAATATATGAATGAATAAAGTAATATTTCTTCCCTACCCTTTTTTTTCCAGAGCACTTGTATGAGGGGTCTTCAAAAAGTTCATGGAAATGCATATTATAAGAAAACTATGCATGGATTTCAATTTTTTTTTGCACCAAAATAAACTCATACTAACTTGTTATAACATGTCTGAACAGGATCTAGTTTGAGGAGGATAAGATGAGTTTAAGAAGGGTAAGACATTAGTTTGAAAAGAGCACTGATAAGAACAACATGAATTTTGCTAAAATTGAAGAACAAATATTAAATTTATGGTAAAGCTAGGGTAGAAGAATGGTGAAATCATAGATGCTTTATGAAAAGTTTGTGGGGAAAATGCCCCATAGAAATCAGCACTTTACAAATGGATAACACATTTTAAGAAAGGATGGGATGATTTTGAAGATGAAGCCTGCAGTGGCAGATTATCCACAACAATTTGCCAGGAAAAAATTAATCTCCTTTGTGCCCTAATAGAAGAGGACTGATGATTAATAGCAGGAATAATAGCCAACACCGTAGACATCTCAACTGGCTCAGCTTACACAGTTCTGACTGAAAAATTACAGTTGAGCAAAATTTCCACTCAATGGATGCCAAAACTGTTGTGCCCAGATCAGCTGCAGACAAGAGCAGAGCTTTCAATGGAAATTTTAAACAAGTGGGATCAAGATCCTGAAGCATTTCTTGGAAGAATTGTAACAGGAGATGAAACATGGCTTTACCAGTATGGTCCTGAAGATGAAGCACAATCAAAGCAATGGCTACCAAGAGGTGGAAGTGGTCCAGTCAAAGCAAAAGCATACTGGTCAAGACCAAAGTTCACGGCAAAAGTCTTTTGGGATGCTCAAGGCATTTTGCTTGTTGACTTTCTGGAAGGCCAAATAATGATAACATTTGATTATTATGAAAGTGTCTTGAGAAAGCCAAAGCTTTAGCAGAAAAATGCCCAGGAAAGCTTCACCAGAGAGTCCTTATTCACCACAATGCTCTTGCTCATCTCTCTCATCAAACAAGGGCAATTTTGTGAGAATTTTGATAAGAAATTATTAGGCATTCAGTTTACAGTCCTGATTTGGATGCTTCTGACTTCTATTTGTTTCCTAATCTTAAAATATTTTTAAAGGGCACCCATTTTTCTTCAGTTAATAATGTAAAAAAGAGGCTTCAGCAAATGGTGCTGAGATAACTGAATGTCCATATGCAGGAGAATGAAACTAGACCCATACCTCCCACCATATACTAAAATCAACTCAAAACGGATTAAAGAATTAAGTATACACCCTGAAACAATAAAACTTCTTAAAGAAAACATAGGAGAAACACTTCAGGAAGTAGGACTGGGCACAGACTTCATGAATATGACCCAACAGACATATGAAAAAATGCTCAATATCACTCAGCATCCGGGAAATGCAAATCAAAACCACACTGAGATACCATCTCACCCCAGTTAGGATGGCTAAAATCCAAAAGACTCTGAACGATAAATGCTGGAGAGGTTGTGGAGAAAAAGAAACTCTCATACATTGTTGGTGGGACTGCAAAATGGTGCAGCCTCTATGGAAAATGGTATGGAGGTTCCGCAAACAATTGCAGATAGATGTCCCATATGACCCAGCTATCCCACTGCTGGGAATATACCCAGAGGAATGGAAATCATCAAGTCAAAGGGATACCTGTTCCCCAATGTTCATTGCAGCACTCTTCACAATATCTAAGAGTTGGAATCAGCCCAAATGTCCGACATCAGATGAGTGGATATGGAAAATGTGGTATATCTACAGAATACTACTCAGCTATAAAAAAGAATGAAATACTGCCATTTGCAACAACATGGATGGACCTAGAGAGAATTATATTAAGTGAAACGAGTCTGGCACAGAAAGAGAAATATCACATGTTCTCACTTATTTGTGGGAGCTAAAAATAAATAAATAAATACACAAACATCCTGGGGGGGGCAGGGAAAAAGACATAACAATTACAATTCCTTGAAGTTGATACGACAAGCGAACAGAAAGGAGGTTGTTGGGAGGGAGGTGGGAGGGAGGTTTTGGTAATGGGCCACAGTAATCAACCACATTGTATTTTGACAAAATAAAATAAAACAACAACAAAAAAAAATAACGTAAAAAAGACTGCATTGATATGGTCAAATCCCCAGGACTGTCAGTTCTTTAGGGATGGACTAAACGGCTAGTATCATTGCTTGCAAAAGTGTCTTGAACTGGATGGAGACTATGTTGAGAAATAAAGTTTATATTTTTTTATTTTTTTCTTTTAATTCCATTTTTTCCCCACAAATGTTTTGAAGTCCCCTCAGCGAGTATTCAGTGGAATTCCAAAACAACATAAACTGAAGTACATACAGAGGAAAGAGGCCAAGATGGTGGTTATTCAGGGCTGTGTTGTATGAGAACAGGTTGAAAAAACTGAAGATATTTGTCTTGGTTAAAAGGACTTATGGTAGGGGGAGGGTATGTTTATAAACTGTCTTCAAAAATCTGAAGAACTATCTCATGTAGATTCATTAGAGGCTGTGAGGGCTAGAACCATGGTTTGGGAGAAGCTACTAGAAGACAAGAAATAATACTCCAGTTATTGACTGGTCTGAAGATAAATGTGTTTTCCTCAGGAGGTACTGAATTATTGGTCATTGAAGGTGTTCAAATATAGATCTAGTGATCCGGAATGTTACCTCTCCTGTATAATGGGCATAATGGTACTAGTATAAGTGGACCAATGATGTGAGTGGACATATATTTATTAAAATAGTTCTCACATTTCATTAGGCTTATTGGTTGACATGTCTGCCTCAACTAGATAAACCATGTCTCAAAATCAAGGACCATGTCTAACCTGTCTTTTTATCTGTAGCATCATCCATGGTATCTGGCTCATGATAAATGTTTTTTTTTATCAAATAACATTATTATTCAATAAATGGGCTTTTTTGAATGGGTGAATGAATGACTGGAAGTAACAGATATAAGAGTACTTTAGAAATGAAGACAGCACAACACCAATAAAATGTTGTACTACTAATTATCAGTATTAATAATTAATTTTTTTCCTAAATAGCATATCAATTAAGGTTATCTATATTCATAATTATAACAAAAATTTATACTTGCCATATGATTTTCCTGGTGAGTTCTTTCTTTCTAGCAAGAAACAGATAATTTTCATGCTATATAAACTGTTCAAGAACAGAAAAAAAGGACAAAAATCTTTCCCATTCACTTGTATTACCAAATTTATTTACCAAATTACCAATCTAGCATTAAAGTGATCCTAAAATCTGACAAAAACCTCAAAAACAAAAATTATGGTGTCTATATGAATATAATGCAAAAAAATAATATAGTAGCAAATCAAATTTAATAGCATATTAAAAGAATTAGCTCATCAAGTACCATTATATCAGGGATATAAGGAGAATATAATATTAGCAAATATATTAATATAATGCATCATATCAGGATGACAATTAAGAAAATCACACAATTACTATAAGAGATGCTGAAAAAGGAGTTGGTGATTTAATAGCCATCTCTGATTTTAAAAATAGTTTTATAAAATAAAAGAAAAATTAGCACAGTGTTAATAACAATATTAATCTCAGAATAGCAGTGAATAGCCAATTAATTTATAATACACCAAAAGAATTATTATTTACTATTATTTTAGAAGTTCTGGAAAACCAAAACCAATACCCCAAACAACAAAAACAGAAAAGCTGGAATAGAAATAAATGAGAAAGAAAGGAAGAAATCTAAAAGAATCAACTAAAAAATTGCTATAATTAATGACATTTCAGCATAATGGCTGAATAAAAAAACAAATGTACAAACATAAATATCACAATGTACAAACATAAATCTCAGAAGAGGTTACAGAACGAAAGAATCAATTCGAAATAGAATCAAGAACATAAATACTAGCATAATCTTAATGAGAAAAGTTTGGGGCCCTGTGTAAGATGTAAAAGAAGAGACTAATGAAGTAAGAGACCATCATTTTCATAGAGGGAAATGCTAAGTATTTAAAATATGTCCATTCTTCCCTAATTAATATTTAAATTTGATGTAATTACAATAAACACATTGGAGTTTTTTGTAACTTGATACAATGATTCTCAAACCCTATGTTATGTATACTTTATCATGATAAAAAATGACTGTAAAGTTTATAGAAAATAATAAATAGATGAGAAAATATTGGGAGAAAAAAAGAATTAGTGTACTGTTACCTTGACAGATATTAAAGCCTACTACAAAGCTTCAATAATTAAAACATTGTGATATATTAAAAAAGAATATCATATAACAATGGGGACAAGAACTCACTAAATGAAAATTGGCTAATAGGGACCGCATTTGGGGGAATGAGAAAATCAGTTTCATGTCATGCTTTCCTGGATTTTAAACAAGTGTAATTCAGAAATACAAATCATAAGACACAGGAAGAAAAAGATAGGTGAATATTTACCTGATCTTTGGATGAGAAAAGACTTACAAAGCTCAAGTGTAGCAGAAATAATCTCAAAGAGAGAAATGTTAGATTTGATTTCAGAAGAGATGTAAATTGTTTCATGTCAAAAATTATAAAAAAATGGAAAGAACAAATGGCAAGATGGGAATTTTTTTCCACAAATATAATAAAGATTTTTCACTAATTTGTAAAAGTGATAAGAAATACCACAAGAGTCCACTGAAATATCTGCAAAAAGTGTGAACAGTTTACAAAAAGGAAAGATAAATCGCCAACAAATAGGTGAAAAAAAATTTAACCTCACCATAAATCAAGATAATGAAAGTGGAGTGCAGTTTTCTCTTATTTAACAAATTTCTAAAAGGTTGAAAATATTCATTGCCGGCAACAGTGTGCTGGAAGACACTCTTGCATTCTCTTGGTATGAGTGTGAATTGGTACAGCCTTTCTAGAAAGCAAAATACATTAAAATCCTAAAAGTGTTACTGCCCCTTAAAAAAGTAATTCCTCTTCTGGAAATAATCCAAAATGCAGATAAAGAGTAAGGTACAGAGATATCGATTCCAGCATTTATTATAAGAATAATAAAAGGAAGCAATACAAATGTTCAATAACCAAAGGAGAGTTAAGCAAATTTTAGTACATGCATATGTCAGGAACATTATGTAGTCTTTAAAATGTGTTTATAAAGATTATTTTAATGGCATGGGGAAATGCCGATAATGTAAAAAGCAAGATGCAAAATTATACAGACACATGCATGTACACACACACAGTATGCTCTCAAACATCTTAAAAATATACAGACAATTGGGCAGAAGGAGATGCCTATAGTGTCAAGTCTACATTGTGGAATACGGAGAATGTTATTGTAATCTTATTACTTTTCCATATTTCCCAAAATCCCTATAATGAGTATGTATTACTCTTATTATGAGAAAAAATTATTTCAAGATAAAAATTATTCTTAAAGTGAACCTCCAAAAAGCTGTCAAAAAGGAAAAAGATAAGAAGAATCATAACATATAAAGGTTTCTTCGGACCTTCTGACAGGTTCATTTTGAACATGTTGCATTTGACATGCCAGTACAAACTTGGTGAGGACACCCAGTTGGCAAATGGAAATACTAGTCTAGAGCTTGGAGGAGCAATATGGGCTGTAAGCAGACACAGAGACATTAGCATATACATGTTAGCTAAAGTCACTAGTGGTATAAGCTTGGACGACTTTGCTCCTCTGTTTATCAGCTTCCCCCTCCATAAAATAAGGGTAATAACGGCACCTGGAGGGCTGTTGTAAGGATTAAATGAGCTAATATAGGGAAAACACCTGACCTAGTACATAAATGTTAGCTATTACCATTGTTAACTTTACTAGCATTGATGAGAGTAGCCCAGGGGTAATGGTTGAGGAGGGAAGGCGGCAGAGATAGTTGGTGCTCCACCCATAAACCTCAGCCCTTAACATTCTGCAAACGCCAGTCTGACTTCCAACTATTGGCATCTGTGCCTTTTTTCCTGAGGACATGCTAAACGTGCCAGAGAATTAATACATCTTCACCTCACTTCCGAAAGCAGCCCTCAACCAATGACTGATGGGATTGGTGGATAAATACTTGAGCTCTCTTGCTCCACAAGCAAGATAATTATGAGGCATGTGTTCTATAGTGGGATTATGCTCCAGTTGCACACAGTGGTAACCGGCTTGATATCACATCCTTTATTGGCTGTCTTTCTTTTCCTGTTTTACTTCCCTCGCTCTCCAACTGGAATCATCTCTCCAACAAATGATTTGCATATAAATTCTTGTCTCAGGGTCTGTTTTG
This sequence comes from Galeopterus variegatus, assembly GCF_000696425.1. NCBI lineage: Eukaryota > Metazoa > Chordata > Mammalia > Dermoptera > Cynocephalidae > Galeopterus > Galeopterus variegatus. Next base: position 125,730 of record NW_007730670.1, read on the forward strand.
GGGAGAACCAAAATTAAGACAGCCAAGGATGAAACCTAGTCTACAGTAACGTTCAGGGGATGGTTGGCAGAAGAGCAGCCCATGACAGAACTAGAGAAGGAATAGATAGACGTAGTAGAAAACTGTAGTCTAAAATCCCAAAGTCCAGGAGAGTTTCCTGAATGAGGTAGGAGGAAACAGCACCAAGTGCTATGGAAATGAGATGCAAAGACAACTGGAAAGTGTCCATCGGAGTTGGCATCTATGTAGTGCTAAGTGACCTCTGCCAGCGGATTTTTGGTATACTGGTGGAAGAAGCCAGCTGGCAGTGGGCTGAGGAAGTGAATGGGAGGTAAAAAAGTGGAGGCAGCAAGTCCTCATTTAGGAAGTCAGGTTGTGAAGGAAACGAGAGAGAATGAGAGAGGGAGAAAGAGAACTGGAGCGTACAAGGAAATCTTTAATCTCCATGTCTAAGATGGAGAGACTTGGGTATACTCTAGTTCAATGATGAGAGAAAAAGAACCAGTTGAAATGCAGTTGAAAAACCATATCCTTCTTGATATAATGCTTTAAGCACTACCATATTCCAAGAGTTTCCCAATATTCTCATTTTTATCAGCACCCTTTTACTGAGCACCCACTGTCTGCAAAGCATTGCTAAGTGTTGAGAAAACAAAGACAATTCCTGATGTCAGAGAATATTATACTCTAGTAGGGGAGGTGAGATATAAACACATGAAAAGGTTATTAGAAATATAAGACAGGATATGATGATGATAAAATAAGACATATGATTAATAAATACTTTAGTGATGGGCATGTAAATTTGTTTTGCTGTAGTAATCATTTCACTATGTCTATGTTTCTCAAAACATCCTTTTGTATTTCTTAAATATATACAATAAAATATAAATTAAAAAATAAGTACTTTACCAGTTCAAATGAAGCATGGGACAGGTCAGGAAAGCTCATGGGTTTGGGGTACAGGAGTAGTGGGACATAAATGTAGATTTCCATTTATGTCCAGCTCAAGGACAAAGGAGGATGGGGGAGAAATCATAACCCCAGACAACATGGCAGAAAAATTCACTGGGGAGAAAGTTTCAAAGGGAGAAATGTAAGAGAGAAGTAGAGGTTGGTAGCAAACAGACATGGAAGGCGTTTGGATGCTAAACTAAATTTAAAAACTTGGATTTCATTTAGGCAAAAAAGAAGTTATTTCAAGTTTGTAAACAAAGTGAAAAGCAGTATTTTTGAGAAGGCAATTTGAAAAGGACGTCCAGAATGGTTTGGAAAGGAGGAAATCAAAGCAGAAGGGCTAGCTGAATAGGAAGAAGAATCAAGCGTGGACTAGGCTATGGGAGGATGGGAGGAAAAGACAGAAGGAAGGAACCTTTTGTATTATTGGTATTAGGTTTGCCTTATTCCATCTTCCTCATTATGAGCTACTTGTGCTATGCCTTGGTCATAATCGAAGCCCCTATCATGCCTCAAAAAAAGGTGTACTACATAAATGTTCCTGAATAATTAACTGAGTGAAGTAACAGATGAATACATGAACGTACATCAAAATGAACGAGTATTACAAGAGATGAGCCACCAAGTGGATCTTAGAGGAAAGAGAAATCAAAGAAGTATTAAGGGTTTCTGAGTGTGGTTGACTGGAGAAAATCATAGCATCGCTGATTGAATTGCCTGGCACCTAGTGCTCAATGAGTGTAATCTCATATATTTTTGCTATTGAAAACAGACAAATCTGGAAGGCACTGGAAACCCACTTCACCCTTTTAATAGTTTAGCACAGAGCTATCCCAGCAGGTCTGTGTGAACTCAACGGATGCCAGTCTCTAAGTTCCAGAGGCCCCCCCTTTCTAATTGGGCCACTTCCTCAGACATCAACTTTTTATTGTTACATAGTTCCTGAGGATTCCTTACTCCCCATTTTCTACAAATATGTAGTGTATAATGGGAGATGGGATCTCTCTTCTGGAACCCTGTGTGTCTAGCCCAGCCATGCCTGGCCTAAGTACACCTTCTATGGGGTAATGAGAGCCCGAGAGATTGTGTGCAGTCTCTACTTCTCTGATGTAAGTCTTCCTTCAGAAAATCTTATTATATATCTACATCATGTGGTCTCAGTGTGTGGGGACCTGAAATATTCAACATATTATGAATAATATACAACACACACACATGTAGTTGAGATTTTAGAGGAGGGATGTTTTTGAGAGAAATTTTAATTTTAGACATGATCCAGAGAGCTATCACCTGTAAAAATAAACATCAATCTGATAGAGATCATAAGATTCCATTTAAATCCATTTGTAAGTACTTAAATATTTTTAATAGAGAAATTACACAAAACTTTTTGATAAAAAATAGTCATTAAACATGATCTCCAGATCAAATCAATTGATACCTCTTTATTGAGGGCAAGCTTATAATTGGCACTGCTCTATAGCTAATAAATGCAGAAGGGATAATAGTGTTAGAAAATTACCAATTTGCAGATTCTAATGAAATTATACATCTAGAGAAAATTATAATCAATGGGTGCTGAAATCATTAGGTCTCAGGGTATCAATTTTGGCTGCTCATTGGAATCACTTAAGGGATTTAAAAAAAAATGCTAAGACCCATGTCACACCCACAGTGATTCTGATTTAAATAACAGTGGGTGTGGCCTTGGCATTGTGATTTTTAAAATCTTCATAGATGATTCTAATATGTAGTCAAGGTTAAGTGAAAGGTCTATGGAAATCTATAATAGAGAAAGCAAGCCAAGTTCAATCTCCAAAAGTGGGACAACCAGACATTACATGCCTTATAAAGTTATGGAACTGGATGTCTCAGCACCACCTAGGAAGTCTTCTCACCTAAAAAATACTGAACCTAAATCTAATCAAGTCTCTAGACCAATTTATAGAATTGTTCTACCAATTTGTAAGAAATTGCAGTATGCAATACATGAATCATTGTTATAAAGAAATTATATGAGATAAAGGAACAACTTAAATGACACCAAAAGGAAGCAGTCAACCACATCCGAAATGTGAGACATTCTACAAGGCCAAAACCCCTGTTTCTTTATTAATGGCATATTAAAATAACTGAAAGGAAGTTGGGGACTGTTAGAGAATAAAAGAGCCTTAACAAACACAGCAGCCAAATCCAGTGTGTAGGTCTTGTTTTATCCTGTGCCAGACATCTTCTCTTTTCTCCTGCAGGTTTTCTCTCTTCCCTTCTCCCTGGCCTGGGAAGCTGACCTGTATGGACTGTGTCTTCAGGCTCCCTTGCCCTCTGGTTGGATTTGAACGATGGGAATCTTCAGCAGGAGATCAGAGGAAGGGAAGAGAGGATCGTCTAGGTGTTTATTTTCTGCTTCCTCCCTGTAAGGTCACCTTGGGCTGGCTGGATCCCTGGACAGAAGGACAATGTTCCCTTGGAGGAAGTCTTCCCTACAGATTCTTTTTTTTTTTTTTTGTCTTTTTGTCTTTTTTTTCCGTGTCCGGCAACGGATTGCAACCCTCAGTGTTGCCCCCGCACCGGACCGGGGACCGGCAACGGGATTGCAACCCTCAGTGTTGCTCCCGCGCCTGCTCAGCCAGTGAGCGGGAACCGGTCTGTATGTGGGATCCGAACCCTTGGGCGGGAGCGCAGCCACGCTTCCCAAGCGGCGCACCGGGCCGGTCCCCCTACAGACTCTTTCTGTCCAGGTTCAGTAACCTTGATCTGGTCCTCCAGACTCTCTTATACCTAGGGGTGGTAACAGCCCTGCTGTTATTAGCCAAGGGTCACTACACTATCCTCTGTGATTCCCCCACACCCCACCCATGCTTTTGTAAATAGTCTCTTATAAATAAACCCTCCTTGAACTATCCTGATTCTGAGAGTGCTGTTTCCTGCTGGGGACTGAGATAGATCCTCATTGGACCATATCGACTCTTCTTTGAGACAATGGAGAAATTTTGAATATGAAACAAACATTAAAGGTATTAAGGAATTATTGTTGATTTTATCAGGTGTGATAATGGCATGGGGATTATGTAAAAAAAAAATTTACCAGTTAGAGATACACACTTAAGTATTAAAAATACTACATTAACAGTTGGGTGGTGGGATGGGAAGTAAGAAAAAACTGGGAGGATTGATGAAACAAGATTATTGAAGTGTTGATAATTAAAGTAGAGTGATGGGTGAAGGTTCATTATACTATTCTCTTGACTGTATGCACGATTGAAAATTTCTATAATAAAATGTTAGAACAACCAATCTCTCATTTTCTTTCTAAGATGTAGCTTGTGATTTTTCATTAGAGAGAGAGATAGGTGCACAAATCTGAATTTACAGCAAATGAAGATTGGAAGAGCGTGTCAAAGCATGACAATGTAGAGATTTTTCTAGATGTTATACTTTCTTGCAGTGAAAACTTAATGAGAAAAGTTCATATATAAACGGGATGTAATTTTTTTCTCTTAATTCAAGTAGTCACCAAATTAATTCCAACCCTCTGTTTGTGAACATCTGCTGAGGGAGGGAGAGAGAAGAGAGTCTGAGCCCAGGGAGACAGGAGCTAGGATGGGTTCAATGTGCTAGGGCTGGGAGTCCCTGTTATCTGCATATTTTGTGCTATTCAGAATCAATCTGCAACCTCAACGTACAAATCTGTTAATTGCTTAGAGCTTCCTTTTTGCTTACTTAAAAATTTTTTTTGAGTAATAAATATTAGTAATGAAGAAAATGTATGCATAAAAATTGCCCATTATTTATAATCCTTTCATGAGATTTAGTTGCTCCTGGGGCAGCTCAGGAAGTAAACATTCCAATTTCGTTTGCAACAAATTTTGCCTTAACCAAAGGAAACAAGGTGCTGGATTGGTTCTGCTTCGGTAGCATTTTTGCTTCTCCAATACTACAGATAAGAGAATTTTGTAGATATTTGGGAAGAATGGGTGAATACAAATTGAAAGACGTACTATCTTGCCACTAACATAATCTCCCTTCTATTTGAAGCAAGAAGCAGACAACAATAAGGAAAATCTGAGTGCAAAGAATTCTATTGCATGCTCAGAAATAGAAATAAAAGCCAAAGCATAATGTCTACTGGGTTAATCAAGTGCTTTGTAAAAGTTGGCAGGGCTCCACCTACATTAAAGTATTTCCTGGCATAACAGTCTTCATTTTGTTTTATTGACATTACTGTTTATTGATGGCTGCTAGATATAACCACAAGGCAGACAGTTTAGGAAGGAAAAGTTGAAGCTTGTTTATAAAACAGGAAAATGCTGCTTTTTAAATTGTAGTATTAACACAAGTACTTCAATTCACCGAGATAAAAGATGTAGTTACTACCACTACAATACAAGTTGCAGTAAATGGTGACAATAAGAGTCAATATTGGGGAAAACAATCGAGTTAATTCAAGGGTGTTTTAAAACATTCTTACCCTCCTGGAATAAATCTAAAACAAAACCTCTACCTGCAAATTATTCCTCTATTAAGCATCATATGCAAATGTTCACTAGGATGTGGGACTGGATAATTTGGACTTTTGCACTTGGTGAAGTTGGTAGCATAACATTTAAGAGCAGAGACTCTAGAGTCAGCTTGCTTGGGTTCAAAATGTGGTTCCACAATTCTTTTTAAAAAATATTAATTAATTAATTAATTAAGAATATTCTTGAGATACAAAGCTAACTGTCACCCCTCCTGCCCATGATGTGAAGGCCAGATTCATACTGGGGTCATACCCATCACCAGAAATTACTATTGTACCCCTTGTTCCAACCCAATTATCCCCCAACCTCCCTCCCCTTCCCCCTCTCCCCCCAACTCCACTCTGTAGTGCTAGGAATGTTCCCTCCCTCTGTTAGATCATGGCACTACTGTGGTCTTCCTTTCCTTCCTTCCTTTCTCTCTTAGCTCCCACATATGAGTGAGCACATGCAGTATTTATCCCTCTGTGCTTTGCTTGTTTCACTCAACCTAAGTTTCTCCAGGTTCATCCATGTTGTTGCAAATGGGAGAATTTCATTATTTTTTATGGCAGAGTAGTATTCCATAGTGTATATATACCACAGTTTCCTTATCCAATCATCCATCAATGGACATTTAGGTTGGTTCCATGTCTTGACTATTGTAAACACAGCTGCGATTAACATGGGAGTGCAGGTATCTCTTCAACATGATGATTTCCATTCCTCTCTATATATACCCAGAAAAGGGATTGCTGGGTCATATGGAAGATCTATCTGTAGTTGTTTGAGAAACCTCCATACTGTTTTCCATAGTGGTTGTACTAATTTACAGTCCCACCAACAGCGCAGGAGTGTTCCCTTCTCTCCACATCCTCGCCAGCATTCGTTATTCACCGTCTTTTTGATTATAGCCAGTCTAACTGGAGTGAGGTGGTATCTCAATGTGGTTTAATTTGCATTTCCCTGATGACTAGTGATGTTGAGCATTTTTTCATGTATCTGTTGGCCATTTGTATGTCTTCCTTTGAAAAATGTCTATTCAGTTCCTTTGCCCATTTTTTAACTGGGTCACAATTCAATAACTGTATTACTGTTGGTGAGTTACTGAATATCTCTGAAATGCTGACTTAGCTTCTTCATATGAAAAATCGGGACAATAATAGGATAGTTGGGAGAATTAAATAAAATAAATAACTTAGAACATCACTTGATGCATGGTAAGTGTTAATAAAATATAAGCTATTATGTGATGATGATGTGAGTTTAGATCCTCATGAAGAGACACAATATTGAAAGGAAAGAGCTAGAACAATTACTTTAAAAAATGGCCACTTAGTTGTTCACAGGATAAAACTATTATTCTGTCATCTTAAATAATTTATGGAACAAGTGAAGAGGTAATGTCAGTAGGCAACAAACCAACAGGGCAAGAGAGATCGATCAGAACTATCAATAGCTCAAAACTAACAACAGTTCTAGAGGCTGATCCCCTGAGGAGATCTGTTTCTTTCTCTAAAAGAAAATGGTTGAGAATATTGATTTTGTAGTTTTTTGCATTGAGAATTATGGAATCTCATCAATTCAGTTAGTCATTACTTGGGACCAGCAGCTAATTTGAAGTTAAGGTTCAACACCAAACATGATGGACATTCAGGCTGAATCTGAATCAGGAATGAAGTCACCAGACAGAGTAACTTTGAATGTTCTACTGTCATTATTTTGTTAAATTCAGAGGAGGGTTAACATTGAGTCAAATTACACTAATATGTAAGTGCAAACCCCAAATGTATCTGATTCACATTAATTTTCAAGTGCTGCATTCACTCTGACTTTCCACATCAGGACCAAGCCGTGATTCAGAGGCAGCCCGCTAATGAGTCATCCTCTGCTTGATAGGTCAGAACGCCCTGCATGGAGTGATGAGGGGGAGGCAGAGAGGCCAAGGACTTCCTTTGGTATGACATAACAGGACCCCAGGGCTAGGATCTAAGTCCCAGGACCCAGGAGAAGGACCTGACAAACAATGTCCTGGGTTCTCAGAGAACTCAACTTCCAATTGTTCCCTGAATGAGGCTTCCAGGGGCCTGCAAAATGTATCAGAGTCCTATGATAAATGTGGAGGCTTCATGGGTGAAGAAAGATACCAATTGCCAACCTACAGGAATAGTCTTCTCCTTCCCACATGGTCCTCATCCTTGATGTTACAGAAAGGGAACTGCAGAACAAACAACACCCAAGACATCATAGCTGAAAGTCCCCCAAAGGTGATAAACCCTATTTGGGGCTGAAAAACATACAAACAAGCACACAAACTAATAACATAAAGCTCCTCTGAGATGATTCCAGTTGTTTCAGATTCCAGGTTGGAATTTCACCTTTTGTCTTCCTTCTCCATGATCTTCTCTTTATTACCCTCTGGCCCATCCTACCCCTGCCCAGTGGCCCTATTCTCTGGGATCCTATCCCTTTCCGTCTATCCTAATGGTGAGTACTTCCAAGTTCTACTCCCAGCTCACCATCTGACTACACACCAGGCCAATCTCTCTCTATCATCTGTACCTACTGAGAAGCTCTCAACCAATGAGAATTTTCCATTCGTCTATGGGTCACCCACCTAGGTTAAACCATCGCCTCCATAGAAAATCAAGTCAAGAGGAATATCCTGAACCTCTACTGAATCAGGCAAGAGAGAGTGCTTGCCACATCGGATTCACCATTCAAATAAAGACCTAGATATTACAGTACTTGGCTTTAGGAAACTGAACCCTGAAAAGAGAACGTTTTGCAGCCTCCAGTTTAAATGATCTTTGCAGCTGTGGTTCTAGTTTTTCAGTTACTAGAGGCCACATACCAATGTGTGAGACTTTGGGGACTACTTCTTTTTATTCCAGCCTGTGTACCAGTACCCAACAGAGCATTGAGTTCACAAGAGATAGTTCGTAAATTATTTTTTGATGCACCATAGAGAAAAAAACCTATCATTGTGATAATAGTTGGAGCTTTTTCCGCCTCCATTATAGAAAGTAGACCAGCCCTATATTATATGTATTTACAGATCACTAGCCTGGAGAAGCTTAGGTCAATAACTTGTTATGGTATTATGTGAGTTAACTACTGCTGCATCACAAACCATACCAAATATCAGTGGTTTAAAATAACAGTGATTTATTATTGTTCACAAGTCTGCATTTGACTGGGGGTTGGGTGATCTAGACTGTGTTCTGCTTGGGAGGCTCAGCTCCATGTGTCTCATCTCTAGGCATGTTCTTCTTATAAGATGGCAGAACCATAAGAGGACAAGCAGAAACATGTAAGCTTCAAACTGGTACCCTGACACTTCTGCCCATATTCCTCTGATGAAAGGAAGTGACACAGTTTAGCTCAAAGACGAGGGGTGGAAAAACATACCCTGCCTTTGTGGCAGAACTCCAAAGTCAAATAACAAAGGGTATCATACAGGGAGAGGTGAAAAATTTGAGCTGATCATGCACTTTATCACAATTACAATTTTTGAAAATGAGGAAACTTTTGTTGATATTAAAATAAGAATGAGTTTTAGGTGACATCAGTTGCAAGGCACTCACTTCCTCCAAATGCTTACTCATTCAGTTTTTACTACTTCCAGGAGGTCACAATATTCATTGAAACCAACATTTTTCTCTGTTCAAGTAAATGTAGCTCATAAGAAACCAGTGAAGTATCTGGTTTCATATGGGATTCTGCTGTAGACTGGATGCCCCCCCAACCTCACTGAAGTTTAATTCTCACTGTTACTATTGAGGGAGGAAAATCCTATTATGGTAATTGAAAGGTGGAGCCTTGAAGAGGTGATTAGAATGAGGGCCATGCCATAGTGAATGGATTAGTAATGGTGGGCAGGGGTGTGTTTCTGAGGGCTTTTAAAGGAGAGCACATGAGAGTTTCTCTTTTTCTGCTCCACTATTTTCTGCCATGTGAGATCCCTGCATTTGGTGGTGTAAAGCCACTACCAAAGAAGACCCTCACCAGATGTGTTCCCTAGACTTTGGACTTCCCAGCCTCCAAAACTGTAAGCAATAAATTTCATTTTCTTGTAATCGCCCAGTTCCAGGTATTTTGTTATAAGCAACAGAAATGAACTAATACACATTCCCTCCCTCCCACCCCCATGCACTAGGTAATACGAAAGGAATGAGCTTACTTGTCCAGAGAGACGGGCTTACCTTGAAATCCCAAACCTCATACAAGTTCTGGCTGGTAAATTAACCACAGTGGCTTTCTCTATAGAAGTCAAAACTTATTTAATCAGAAACCCATGATAACTAAAACCTTTCAAGTGTTTTTATTGATCTTTTCTTGGTTTAATTAAGCCAACTTCCCTTATGCTCACCCAAATTAATAAATTTATGTTTCTTGGTATTGAACCTGTACTTTTGATATACAAGAATCTTTACCAAAGCATGTAATAAAATGCAAAGAAAGCTTATCCATAGAGTTTTCATGGTTGGTATCTTTGATTTCATGAGAAAATGCAATGTGAAACAAACTAAAGTACTTTCAGAAACATCTTATTTTGCCTTTGGCAATTATACAGCTACCTTGCTTCTGGTGGCAATTAGGATTTTATATATACTGAAGAAAATGATTTTTTCCCCCAGTGATCAAATTTGAAAGCTCTGTGTTCCATATGAAACAAGCAAAAGGTGGTCTGTGGTGATTAATTAGGGGTTAGGGTGTTCAGAAATACTACAAAGTAAATTACCAGGGCAGCTTTTCTGTAAGAAGCAAGTTCGTACATCTCTTGCCTCATTTGTACACACAACAAAAAAGCACTTTAAGTCAAACTGTACCCATGTTCTTCCCTTGAGAAAGATCTTTCTGCAATAGCACACAAATTTCAGGTAATACTGAAAGAACATCAAAGTCATCCTTTAACAGAAAAACAGCCAAAATACCCACCCACTCCACTATTCCCAGAGCACTTTACTTCAGAAAGATACACATGACTACAATAAGAAATTGATGTAATAAAGATCCTACTTATGTTACATTGATAGCCGAACCCAGGGAGACAGCTAATGGCACTCTAAAAATGGTCATTTTGTCAGAGCTTCAGTGTCGATTACCGATTACACACAGGAAACAGTGACATCAAAAACCTAGTAATGCACAAATTGCACCTGGCCAGGGCCTGTGTGTGAACATTTGATACACAAATATATTTCTTTTTCTTTTCTTTCTTTCTTTCTTTCTTTTTTTTTCTTACTGTGTTTTAACCCAATACTACTTTATTTCTTTGCCCAAATTGTTCCAACTCTGGCTGGTGGGAGCTTTTTCAGTTGCCTCCTGTTCTTTCACATACTCCCATCAATGGGGGATTTATTTATTTATTTATTTATTAATTAAGAATATTCACGAGATACAAAGCTAATTGTCAACCCTCCTGCCCATGATGTGGGAGCCAGATTCATACTGGGGGCATACCCATTACTAGAAATTACTTTTGTACTCCGTGTCCCCACCCAATGATCCCCCAACCTCCCTCCTTCTCCCCCTCTCCCCTCCACTCCAGTTTGTAGCCCTAGGAATGTTCCCTCCCTCTGTAACACCACGGCACTACTGTGATCTTTCTTCCCTTCCTTTCTCTCTTAGCTCCCACATATGAGTGAGCACATGTGCTATTTATCCCTTTGTGCTTTGCTTATTTCGCTCAACATAAGTTTCTCCAGGTTCATCCATGTTGTTGCAAATAGGAGTATTTCATTCTTTTTTATGGTAGAGTAGTATTCCATAGTGTAATATACCACAGTTTCCTTATCCAATCATCCATTGATGGGCATTTAGGTTGGTTCCATGTATTGGCTATTGTAAACAGAGCTGCAATGAACGTGAGAGTGCATGTATCCCTTTGACATGATGATTTACTTTCATTTGGGTATATACCCAGAAGTGGGATTGCTGGATCACATGGAAGATCTATCTGTAGTTGTTTGAGAAACCTTCAAATTGTTTTCCATAGTGGTTGTACTAATTTACAGTCCCACCAACAGTGCAGGAGTGTTCCCTTCTCTCCACACCCTCACTAGCATTTGTTATTCACCGTCTTTTTGATCATAGCCAGTCTAACTGGAGTGAGGTGATATCTCAATGTGGTTTTAATTTGCATTTCCCTGATGACTAGTGATGTTGAGCATTTTTTCATCTATCTGTTGGCCATTTGTATGTCTTCCTTTGAAAAATGTCTATTCAGCTCCTTTGCCCATTTTTTAATTGGGTCATTTGTTTTTTTACTCTATAATTGATTCACTTCTATATACATTCTGGATAATGATTCCTTGTCAGATGCATATCACCATACACTACAATCAACTCAAAATGGATTAAAGACTTAAGTATAAGACTTGAAACTGTAAAATTACTAAGAGAAAATATAGGCGAAACACTTCAGCAATTAGGTCAGGGCACAGGCTTTATGAACATGAGCCTGAAAGCACAAGCAGCAAAAGAAAAAAAATAAACAAATGGGACTATATCAAACTAAAAAGTTTCTGCACAGCAAAGGAAACAATCAACAGAGTGAAAAGACAACCTACAGAGAGGGAGAAAATTTTTGTCAACTATGCACACAAATATATTTGGTTCATTTGATTAAAACTCCTGGTATCATCAGTCAGCAGAGAGAATTAGAACTATTCAGCTCTTTATTATTATTATTATTATTTAATTCAACATCTAAAAATCTATTCCCATGTGTGTATAAGGGATAAGGCAAATGATTAAAATTCATAAGAGGTTTTGTACAACCTGGCAGAGATACAGAAAGAATGCTGGTCTTAGAGTCAGAGAATAGCTAATGACAATAGCTAGCATTTAATTAATGCTTCTGATGGTGCCTGGTCCTGTGCTGGGTGCTCTGTGCACATTAATCTATTTCATCCTTCCAACAACCCTAGAGTGTTTGTGCTGTTGTCATCCCCATCTTACAGATGAGGAAGAGAGAGGTGTTTAGAGACTGGGTCAATGTCACAGCTGGTAGATGGCAACACCAGCATCCACCTCCAGAGCCCAAGCCCTTCTCCATTACACCACATTGTCAAAATGTGCTGGACTCCATTCCCCATATTTTACTAACCAGTGGTGGGTCCTTCAACAAATCATTTTCCATCTACTGGCCTCTGCGTTTTCATACAGAAATGATGTAGTTGGACTAGATCGGTGGTTTGCAACCTTGGCTGCAAATTAGGATCACTTGGAATGCTTTTATAAGGCAATTTGTTTAGTATTAACTGTATGCCAAGCATCTCATTTGTGTCTGTCAATAGTACTCTGAGATCTCATTGAGGAAATGAGGAACACTCAGTCTCACAGAGGAAAAATTGGGGCTCAAGAACTTTGGTAACTTGCCTCAATTATAAACTTCATAGGCTTTAATTCAGACACACGAGCCAATTATAGAGTCAGGGTTCAGGCATTTCTGACTGCTGCTCCTAGGCTTTGAGTCCTGGGATGAATTAGTCTCACTGTTTAGGGACTTGGGACAGTTCTCCCTGTCTCCAAACTTGTCCCCTTCTAATCTAGCTTCCCCATTGTTTCCTTTTTTTTTTTTTTTTTGACAATAGCATGTGTCTTTATTTAATGGCAGGGACAAACATGGATAAAGTATTTTGTTAATGCATTTCACATTAATACCATTCCTTAAGGTCTTTAGAACATGGATAGAATGGGACAAAAATCGCTGAGTTCCCTGTAGGTACTTTTTTATTAGAAAACAAATTAACTGTTTTCACATAGACCACAGAAGAAAATTAACTAACTTATCTTGCAATTCTAGAAAAGACCATTAAACTCCACGATAAGGGATTTTTAAGTTTTCAAAGTGTGGGGGGATAAAAAGAGTCATACAGGACAGTGTTTCTCAAATTTGGCTCCTTTCACAGACATACTCATGGGGGAACGGGCTGCAAGTTTTCTACGATAATGCCTTACATTGTTTTAATTCTGCTGGTAATATAAATCGAATTAATATACACTTGTTCAGGATTGCCTGGATGGCAATCTTAAGAGTGTTGCTACATGATCATGGCATCTGCACTTGTGCCTCTGATCCACTGGCACCAAATAAAGACCAATTATGCTTAACTTTTCATGCAGTTTCTCAGATTGGGTCCTCATACCCTTCAGGGAATTATTGAACATTTTGTATGAGTTCTGTCAGGTGGCAAGGTCGAGAATGCTGATTCAGAGCAGTGATTCTCAAGGTGGGATAAGTCGGGGTGGGGAGATGTGTGTGGTCTGAGAAAAAAAAATTCAAAATACCCATTGATTTTATAATACAAATTTCATAAAGTCAAGCTCAGCAAAATAACGTCAGGTGATGGACAGTAGCAAAAAGCCAGCTATACGAGGGTAGTTCAAAAAGTTTGTGGAAAATAGAATTGGAAGATAAGAATCTTTCCATGAACTTTTTGAAGTACCCTCACAGAATCATCCCCAGGGGGCACCTGGATAAACATGGTTGAGAAACACTGGCTTAGAGGTAGAGGCATGCTGGCACGTGGAGAACAGTAAGGAAGAAACATGCCAGAGAGGAAGAACCTCTTTTGGGTCAGTGAGTAAATCCTAAGCCAGAACTTGTCATGGTCTTCTGGAACCCAAAGGGCCAATCCAGGAAAAAACCAAAATGGTCCATCAACCTTTTTGGCCCAATAGTTAAGGGCAAGTTGATCCACTTTGTAATACTGAGCCAAAAGAAGAAAAAAGCTGTTTTTGCCCAAAATTCCATCCACCAGGAAGTGCTGTCATCATTTGCAACGCCATCCTGCTCACAAGGGGGGACATCAGCTTGGGGCCAACTCTGTGATTACCACAGAGCTCCAATCTGCTTTAGCCACGTCACCAGTTCCCCACTCTGTTGCATAGTTATTAGATCACTGCACCCACCTATGCAATTTTTACCAATAAAGACTCGAGGCCCCATTCTTGCTTCTGTGAGCTGTTGCAAATAATCTTGAATCTCATTTGTGTCGTCAGTGGCTGTGATATCGACAAATTCCAGAGCTCCTTGTTTGAAGGGCAACTGACTGAGGATCTCTTGGGTCTTTCTACAGCAGGGGCAGGTGGGCTTGATGAACACGACCACCTTCCCCAGCCGGATTTTGCTGTTCACAAACTCGTGAGCCATGCTGACAGGCTGTAGTCTCCCCGGGAGGAATCCTCAATTCGCCTCCCCATTGTTTCCTAAACACTCTTTCTACAATGTACATCTTATTCCCACCTTGAAATCTGACATCGTGTCTTCAGAGCTTGCTGGATATTTTGACCTCCTCACTACAGAGCATGAGGCCTTTCATGATCTGGTTAGTTTTCTAGCCTCATTTCCTGCCAGTGCCTTCCTTGTCCTCCCCCCACCCCCCCTTTGTTTGGGCAAATTGTGGCAATTTCTGACTTCTGTGTCTTCACATATGTTGCTGTTTCTTCCCAGAATGTCCTTTTCTCTCCCCCCCCCCCCCCAGCTTAATTCCTACTCTTAAACTCAGCTCAAGCACCTCCACTTTCTTGAAGTCTCCTCTGGCCATGATGGGGACTGTGTTAGGCCACCCTTACTTGTTCTCCCAGCACTCAGGGCCCTTCCTTAAGGTAGCTGGTTTCAAGGTCACTGTCTTCAGAGCATTTTCTAGCCCTCCAATGTATAATTGACCCATTTGCCTGAATTGGACTGGAGAGGGAGTGGACTGGAGAGCTTAAACTCAGCTCAAGCACCTCCACTTTCTTGAAGTCTCCTCTGGCCATGATGGGGACTGTGTTAGGCCACCCTTACTTGTTCTCCCAGCACTCAGGGCCCTTCCTTAAGGTAGCTGGTTTCAAGGTCACTGTCTTCAGAGCATTTTCTAGCCCTCCAATGTATAATTGACCCATTTGCCTGAATTGGACTGGAGAGGGAGTGGACTGGAGAGGGAGTGGGACCAGGAGGTCACTCAGGGCTCACCACCTCTGCCTGCTGTGCTCTGGTCCAAGCCCCATCATTTCATCCCTACATTACCGTAATCACCTCCTGACTACTCCCTCTGCTGCTTCTGTCCTACAGGCTCTTCTCAACACACAGATCACAGTGATCCTTTTAAATATGAGTTAGATCATGCGACTCCACTGCTTAAATCCCTGCGATGACTCCCATCTCATGCCCAGTAGAATCCAAGGGCTAACAAGGGCCTATAAGGCTGGACAGCAGCACTTCTCAAACTTTAAGTGTGTACGAATCTCCTGGGGATCTTGTGAAAATGCAGACTATGACCCGGTGGGTCTGGGGAGGGGCCAGAGAGTCTACATCTCTAACCAGTCCGCAGGTGTGGCTGATGCTGCTGGTCCTCAGCCCGCACTGTGAGTAGTGAGGCACGCCATGACCTGGGAGCCCATTACCTCTTTGATCTCTGTCCTGTTCTCCTTGCTCCCTCCACTCGAGTCATACTGAACTCGCTGCTGTTCAAAGAACACACCAGAAAGCTTCCCTTGCCTTAAGGATTGTGCACTAGGTATTTTCGCTTGGAATGCTCTTACCCCAGATATCCACTTTGCTAACTCTCTCACTTTCTTCATGCCTTTGCTCAAATCTCACCTTTTCAGTGAGGTCCACACTGACCACCTAATTTAATATCCCAACTTGCCCGCTGCTGTCCCCAACCCTGGGTCCCACACTCCTGAAACTCTTTATCTCGCTCTTCTCTTCTTTTTTTGTCCATAGCTCTAAAGACTTCTAAACATACTTTATAAACTTACTTATTATATTCATTATTTTGTTATCTAGCTCTTCCCCAATTCCAGAAAGCCCGTTCCTGGAGGAGCCCCCTCTTTGTGTGTTGTGTTTACTGTTGTTCCCCAGGAGTCTAGAACATTTGCCAACAAATACCATTTGAATTTTGAATTTGAATGTGGCGGGTGAGTTAGATAATGTGGCACAACTGTGTGTATTCCATTAAGTATATTTGCTCTACCCCCTGAATACATTTTGCTTGGTGCTTGGCATATAGATGTGAGGCATTGCCTTGCCCATTCCAAAGGCTTTTTTTGGTCAAAATGCAACAAGGTACCTCGTGCTTGAGACTTTTCGTTTCCCTTTCTTTATCTCCAGATGACTCAAATTAGAATGTTATTTTCTTCTAATAAACTTGCCATTATCTTCAGAGATAAATTTCAGGAGGGAAATAAAAAATAGTATTTGTAATTACTGCCTTCCATTTACCTATGACTCAGGTGGATAAATGCTGCTTCTGTACTTCATTGTCTTCAAATTTAGTAAAGCAATCAGGTATGTCTTTTATGATGGCAGAAGTTGATTTCTTTTTAATCCTACCAGTCACTTAATCCTCCTTCTCCCTTCACTTTTCTCAATCCTCCTACATTACTAAGCTTTAACCAGGCATTTTCTTGGCTGACACTGTATTCAGTAATTTTATATAACTAAGAAGGAGGGCCTAACTGTGTGTAGAGGTATCAGCTGTCAGCTGGAAAAGTGGCTTTCCACGGAAGAAAATTGAGGTTTATTTTTCAGTGAACTCAAAGTACCACAATATACTACTACTATATTGATTATTGATGGCTCAAAGCCCATGACAATCACACGAGGATCAATGTTTAGATCCAGTGTTTCTATCTGTCTTAAAATCCAGGAAGAGATTTCTGTCTCTTGCCTAGCAGTGAGGCAAGCATCAGCTCAGCCTACCTTCAGGTTGGCAATGTAAGCAATCCGTAGCTTGACCTTGCATTCACACTGTGGTTGCACATGCTCTGCATTACAGCTTCAATCGTATCAGCAAACACTGTATGAATGCTGGCCAAGTTATGTCAAATATGGCTAGGAAAACTTTAAATATAAAATAAATGTTTATGTAAAGGTACTAAAAACATGTTAAGCAAATTAAATGAACAATGATGGTTGAAAATTAATTTCTAAAAGGACACAAAGGTAGATGAGAAGGTAAAAAAATTACCTTTATAAATGTGCTTAAAATTTATGCAATTATCCAGAAATTATAAAAACAGGCACTGGATATTGTAAATATTAATTCTGATGCTAATTTGCTTTTAGACAATTCATTTAGAGCTAGAGACAAAAGTTAACAATTTATTAAAGCATTTGCGAACCACCATAGCAGGAATAAGAGGATGAGAATAAATGAAAACATGAAAGTAGTGTGTGTGTGAAGACTCAAAGTTCTGGAAAGGAAATGGATAAACACACTTTAAAATACTTAAAGATTGCAAGCCTACCCCATGCTATAATCTCTGTAAGGGGAGACATCATATCTATTTCATTCAACTTTCTATTTCCATTCTATAAATATTTCTTTCATTATTTAGTGGTGTATCAAATTATTAACGCCTAAAAAAAAAAAAAAAAAAGCCTGGATTGTTCCATTTAATTTTTAAATCAATTTGTTGCTTTGACTAATTGTGCTCAACCTAAACAGTTTCAACCAATTTAGTTTCTACCAATTAACCTGGAACCATGCTAGGAAAGGCACTATCATAAGTAAAAAGGACTGTGAGATACATACAATTCCTAGCTTCATTTTTGGGGGTAATTTATTTGAGGAGAAAATGTGTGAAAAAATTCCTTAAGATTTAAATAATAGGTCAAGACAACAATAGGGAGATCTATTATAAGGCTTTTTTTGATTAATTGTCAAATCAGTTGTAGACTTCTATTTCTTATAATGTGGTGTATTAGGTAATATTAATCATCCCAATACAATAAACCAAGTAAAACATAATACATATCCTTTTTTATATAAGCTGAGATAAGGAGAAACAAAGGGAATTTTCTCCAAAAACCAAAAGTGAGAGGAAAACTAAAAAGCACAATTGTAAGGTTGGAGTTGAATCTCTTGCTGCTCAGCATTGGGGAATGGTAGGTTTGGCTAGTCTCTGAAACCAAGAGGATAAGGTTTTAAGTGCTAAATGGGGACAAGCATCTATACTTCTGGCCAGAGCAAAGCTGGAAAGGTATGGCTGCATAAAGCCACAACCTTGAAGGGCTATGTCACAGTGAAAGGGTGGAACAGAAGTGAAATCTATCCACTGCCAGGGAGACATGTACTCTGTTCTCCAGGTCCCCCAACTGAAAAATTGGGACCTTAGTTCTGCTTCCAGTTGAATTTGTGGTTCAAATACAAACTCCCTTTATGGTCAAGTAACTCCCAACCAAGAAATGAACATAAAAAACGGTCCCACCAAGTGATTTCCCCAGTAGAAGCAAATTCCAAACTTGTCTACAAAGTCTCACCCTCAACCCAGGCCACAAGGGTTCATGCAGATAAGGCCCTACTAAACCTGAGCTCACCGTTAAAAAAAAAAGCATAAGAATATAAGAATAAGAATATACACTCCACCATAAGCAAGAGGCAGCTAATACAACCAACAGTTGGATGAGACCCTCAAGTCCTTCAGATAATGAGATTATCAAATATGCACTATGAAATGTGACTAAACATATTTTAAAAAGAGGAAAAACATGATAAACTATCAAGATATTACCGAAAAAGACCAGGCTGGCTTGAAAATAAACCAATTGACTTGCCTTGGAAATACAAACTCAGTGGATAGACAGAGCTGAAGAGTGAATTAGTGAAATGGAAGATAGAGCTGAAGAATTTATCCAGAATGCAACACATTCTGGGAATGTAGGAGCAATCACTTCAGATTGGCACAATCAGAGAATGCATTGTGAAGGAGGTGATATTTTAGCTGAATCTTTAAAGGCTATGTAAGAACAGGTAAAAAAAGGTATTTCAGAGGAGTGGCATGGCATGGCATGAGACAAATTTCAGAGGCTAAACTCAAGGCTTGTTTAGGTCACAGTGAGTTGAACACTTTGGCTGAAATGGAGAGTTTATGTAGAGAAGCAGAGAGAGAGAGAAGGTTGGTGATGAAGGTTAGGGCCTATGCTTAAAACCACATGAAATGCTGTAATAATGACATAAAATTAATTTGTTGAAAAACAAAGCAGACATATAGTATCTACTATGCTGACATTGTGGTCCTTTTGACATGCACCACTCCAGCTTGACTGGCCTCACTACACTAGACATGTGCTGTCCACTGCCTACTTAAAATGGAGTGGTCACTCCCCTATCACCTTCCCTCTATTGACACAGAGGTACATTTCAAAAGCTTTCAGGTTAGGTCCGGCCTGTGGCTCACTCGGGAGAGTGTGGTGCTGATAACACCAAGGCCACAGGTTCGGATCCTATACAGGGATGGCCGGTTTGCTCACTGGCTGAGCGTGGTGCTGACAACACCAAGTAAAGGGTTAAGATCCCCTTACCGGTCATCTTTATTTAAAAAAAAAAAAAAAAAAAAGCTTTCAGGTTGAAAACTGATTGAAAAGAGAAACAAAGTTCATGGAACTTATAGTTGTGCCAGGCTGGGAAAAGTGCTAAAGCAGATTATAACAAGTTTTCTCTAGAAAAAGGCTTTATATTATCAGCTCCTTAAACTAATTTCCAAAGGTATAGAAGGTTTGGTTATTTCTAATTTCTTTCAAAAGGGATGGTAAAATGAATCCTGGCACTGTAAATTTAATAAGGTCTCAAAGGAAAAACAAAATAAAACAAAACATGTTTCAGATTCCCCAGCAAGAGATGAACTCAGTTCCAGGTAAATTATCTCTTTACCTTCTTTGCATGGCTTCCACCTATACAAAAGAACGCAACACCCAATAGGGAGAAGGACAGACTCACCCTGGATAAAATGGCAAAGATGTCAATGAAAATTTACCCGCACAATTTCTGAGCAAGCAGGTTAAAGCTGCTCACATTCAGCATTAGCAAGATGAAATGTCAGGGAAATCATGCAACTATATCCCAGCTAAATAAGTAGGTAGGAGGTAGATAGATAAATCAATAACAGAAGGAAGGTGGGTATAAACAAAGGAACACAGCATGAATGAATGAATGAATGAATGAATGGCAGAAGACCCTTCAAATCTACAATAAAGAGGAGATTCCTTATATGTATACTACAAGTTATAAAAGACTTCAGTAAGCCCAGTCCCACAACTGTCACCCACCACAAAGCAGCTCCCCGCAGAGCAGCAGTCCTGCAGGCTGCTCATCAGTGCAGCTGCAGACTCTGCAGATGTGAGGGAGGTGGCTGCAACCACTGCTGCCATTGCCGCTGCTGGGAGTTAACCCCACTGCTGCCAAGGACACTGCAGACGTGAAGGAGATGGCTGCATCTGCTGTGCCTCTGCCACCCTGCTGCCTCTGTGGACACTGCAGACATGAGGGAGGTAGTTGCAGATGCTGGTGCCACTGCCACCCCCATGAGGTAACCCTGTTGCCACTGCAGATACTGGCACTGCTGCTGCCACTTCCACAAGGTAACCCAGCTGCTGTGGTGGACACCACAGAGGTGAGGGAAGCAGTTGCAGTCACCAGCACTGCTGCCAACCCCAAGAGGTAATCCTGCTGCTGCAAGGACACTGCAGATGCCAGGGAGGCAGTTTCAGCCACTGATGCCCCTGCTGCCACTGCACACACTATAGCAGTGAGAGCCACCACGGTGGACACTGCAGCCAAGCGAGTAGCTGCTGCAAACACCACTGCTGCATTTGCTGCTACCACCGGCACTGCCAGGCAGCCACAATCATTGCGGGAGCAGCCTGCCGCTGCTGGAGCCACTGCTTCCACATGGGCAGCCTGCCAAAAAACACCTCCACAACCACCACCACTGCAACGGCGACCTCCTGCCACAGCAGCAGCAACAGTAGCCACTGCTGTGGTGCAGGTGGACCACTGACCACTCAACTGCATTGACACAAGTAGGGTCACCAATGGAGCCCAGGGAAGGAGAGTAATAGAAGAAGCACCTGCTCTACCAGATGACCAGACATCTATGTAGATATACTAGAAATATGAATAAACAAGAAAACATAAATCCACCAAAGGAATACAATAACTCTCAAGTACCAGACCCCATAGGGCAGGGATCCCTTGAAATATTTATTAAAGGTGCTCAGAAATATTTATTAATTTGACGTGACATATTCTCCTTTATTTGTGAAATGAGGAAGTTGGAATACTTAAACACCAAGGTCCCTCCAGCTTTAATAAAATTCTATGAAAGATTCCCTGAGAACATATCATATGGGGTCCCACATTAAACACTTCTTGTATACTTGATAGTAAAACATTTGAACACTTATTTGTCGATATAGTTCATGACAGACATTTTCAACTTCAGAAACTCCAAAAGTTTTACAAAGTCACAGATGAGTATATTCTTATATGTTTTCTTCAAGTCTATGGTCCAGAATATGAAGGAATGGTTAGGCCAATTGAGCACAGGCTTTTTCCTAATATTCATATTTTTGATTGAAATGTGCTTACTTCTCATTGCTTTTAAGTCTCTATGCAAGAAATAAATCCTGTCTTCATCCATTCCCCTCCCACTTATGTCTATTTCAAAACTCACTGCCTTGATTAATTACCATCTCCCATTTTGCTTAGCTAGAAACTCTACCATCTTCCTTCCTTCTCTTCTTGCCATCCAATTGTTCACTAAGTGCTATTAATTCTACCCCCAAATATACTTTAGATCTCTCTCCTAACTCTAAATTCTTGCTTGCATCCTCACTGCTTCACTGCTATGATTCCATTCCTGTAGTTACTATGTATTCTCTCTATTGTACATGTCATACAAATTGTGCAGTGGTAAGAGAACAGGTTTGAGCCAATCTGCCTGATTCAAAGCCTGACTCTAGCACTTTGTGTGACTCTGGGGTAGTTACATAACCTCTCTGAGCCTCAGCTCTCTCTTCTGTAAAATGAAGCTAAAAATACTACCTCATAGGCTTACTGAGAACGTTAGATGAGTTATAACTTGTAATGTACTCGATCAATGTCTGGCACACAGTAGGTATTACATAAATATTAACTACTATTATTGTTAATGGTTTTGTTTACAGCAGAATATTTTTGCTGTAAATATTTAAGTGGCTGATTCCCCCAGTAGACCGGGACTTATCAAGGGCAGGGTTATGTTATTATTAGTAGTATTTTTAAAATAGTAGCATTAGTATTTTAATCACTAACTCTCTGCACAGTGCAGGGGCATTTTAAAATTTAGTCAAATGAATTTCACTTGTCAGAATAAGATAGTTCTATTTAATAGCCACTAGATGGTAGCAAAGCCTTTTGTACAATTACCAGAAAACTAATGCAGTGTACAGATCTACCTCTTTTGTCTCCTTTATTTGTATAACCTCATTGTCGCCAACAACAAAATAACATCATCATCGTCATCAATAACAACAGCTACAACAAAGGCAGCTCATGAAGAGGTGCAGAACTTTGCATATTGAACACAATTCAGAATTAAGGTTTTGGAAAGTCTTTGCTACAGAATTTAGAAATGATTAGTCAAAAAATGCTAATTACCCTGATTGGATCATTACACAATGTATACATGTATTGAAATATGTTGTACCCCATAAACATGCACAATTAAAAAAACTAAATAAAATCTCTGAATTATATTTGATTAAAAATATTTCTGCAAAAAAATGCTGAAAATATTGTCCTTGAACATAAAGTCAGGTGCCACCCACCCACACTTACATAATAAGAATCTCTGAAGGCTCTTCATGGGAAAGATGTAGACCTCCAGCTCTGTGCTGCGTGACTGCCACATAACAGTCAGTTGTCCCTGCAAATGACACACCTCTCTAGTATTAATGAAGAATTGTTACTTTTAATATTGTTTGGGACAGAGTGATTCACAAGTATTCAATGATTTAATTACTGGGTTTACTGTCCTCTTTGGGAGTTTCTGTATCTCATCTTCAAATACATATTTGGTATCTTTCATTTGCAGTGAAGGGATTTATTTCTTTCCCCTTTGCTTATTTTCAGGGGTCCTCAGCCTTTTCTTTTTCCACGATTCTCATGTCTGACACTCTCACATCAGTGACACCTCCTAATGCATCACTGTCAGCAAAGATTCCCAATGGGGAGGGGAGTGTGCATTGTGGGAATACCCCTGAAACCAGATTCTGTTGAGCCCCCAAGAGCTGTTAGCTTCCTCTAATTAGCCCTCTCTAACTGACAATTCTCAGCAATGAATGGACACTCACTCTTTCTCTTAGAGTGGATCTTGTTCTAATACCCTTGAATATCCCTGCACTCTCACTTTTTCGCCCCTTTTCCTTTCTCCACCTCCTCTCTATCTCTCCTTCTATCTCTCCTCCATCTTTTTCTCTCTCGCTCTTAAAATTCTACTTATTTTCTTTCTACAATGCAATGCTATCTTAACCGTAACAAGAGAACATCCATGTAATAGAAATTTGATCTCAAAAGTGGGAAAAGGCATTTTCTTGCATACTAAATATAAGTATGTGATATCTTGGTAGGAAAAAAAGATTTTCACTTAAAAGCAGTGCTCAGTCATTGCTGTCATTGCCCAAAGCTGAATGAGCATCCACTGAATGCACTGTGGAGCTCAAGGGCAACGACCTACTTAGGATCACCCCAAATCACGTGGATGTAAAATGATTTCCATTCCAGTCTCTTTTTGTTCTTATCACAGTTTCTTTCCAGATGGAGACAGGTTTTATTTGCCCACTCATTGCTCAAACTAAATCTCTGTCTGGTATTTAGATTTCTTTAAATGTAGTCTGGAACCTTAGCAGCGAGGAGTCAGATTATCACAGATGAATTCAGTTTCTCGCGATGCCCTCTTTTCTTCCCCCAGAGCAGCCAAGTGAGAAAGCTCATCCAAGGAGCAGGAAAGACGAATCGAGGTTACCCTCCTGTAACCACGGCTGCTCTGTTTACCTTAGTCACTAAACACATGCTGCCCTGATAATACAACAAATAAGCTAAACCCATTCACAGCACATTGCTAGCCTTAATAAAGAGTTGAAGGAATTTCAAGGAAGCAAAGCTTGTTTCTGTATTCCCCCGGGGCGACGTGAATTCTGCTAAGTGTTTCGATTTCTGAATACACAAATGGAGCAAGAGATTTTCTTCTGTACCGGTGTGCTTGCTGGCTGGCACAAAACGTATGCACAACCACAGATATCTGGGTTTACTTCTCACAGGGGCTGATGGAAGAGTCTCCGAGCACGTGAGCGAAGCTGCGGCCCTGTGACCTGCCTTCCTGGCCTCATAGCTGCCTTATGTAATGTGGTCTGCTTGCTGACGGGCTTGATTGGTTGCAGAGTGGGAACTGCAAAACCTGTGCATAGTCCCTGTGAGTACTAGACTTATCCAGCTGATGGGATTTTGCATTTCTCACGCACCAAGAGGTTAAACTGGGCATCATTAAGGAGATAAACGTGGGTGCCTGTGTGCAGTGAGGTGAGGAATAAGCTGGATGGATAATAGAGGCAGTCGAGGTGGTCTGAGTTAGAGATATGTGTTTGGGTGGGGGAGAGTGAAAAGGGAGAAGCGGAGAAGGGAATTATGAGGGAAAATTCTCTAATCACCAACAGCTAACCATAGATCATCGGAATGCATTCCTTATCAAATGTGAACAGGAACCGGGGAAGGCATATTGCTGAGTGGAATGCCTAATAAAGGAGCAAGTTTTCTCTCACTGCCCTTTCAATCTAAATACTTAAGTAAGGATGTGCAGCAGATGGCAGGGCTTTCACCAGGAAGCAACAAAGTAGAAAGACAAGACTCATCAATGAAGGATTTGCCACTGAAGGCATAGCTTATTATACTGTATTAAAAAGAAAAAAAAAAAGACCATCTCATTTGTTTTTAGTCAAGATACTTTAAAAAATCTTCTCTATTTGCTCTGCAATTCTTTTCGTTCATCTTCCCAAATGGAGGCGACTGCACACTGCTTTTGACTATTTTGGTAAGAGCTTAACAGAAATAGCTAAAATCTTTACACTGCTGCCCCTTCGGAGGTGCTTTATTTTCACTTTTCTATAAATAATGCCCAGCAACGAGGTATTTTTGGAGCTCCCCGAGTAACAGTGCTTTGAATATCTCATGTGCAGATCTCTGTGAGAACTAACACAGCTCTCAGTGGATCCTCCATAACTGCCAACTTGTGACTATAAAGTTGAACATTAATGAGTTCTCTATAGATCTTCTCCCCAATAAAAAATTCTTTTTGGTATGATAATTTTGTTTACTTCTCCCAAGAGCCAGTCGTTACCGAACTTCATCACCAGAGGGTGTGCATTCACAGAAAATGCACCACTTCCAGCCTCTCTGGCTGATCGCTTCCCCTCCTATTTGCAGGATGGAAGAAACAGGTTTTATTCGGAGGTATTTTCAGTTCAAATTCAAGTTCTAGAACTTTGATTTATTATTAGCCTGTTCTCTTACTTGGGTGGAGGGGAAGAGAGAAAAACAGGTCTGTCTGCAGCCATTGTGTTCTAGTCCCATGCAGGGACAGCCTCAGAAACTGCAAGTTTTCAAAAATAATTAAAATGAACCTGATTGCCTATGGATCTGAAAGCATAGGCTCCGGCCTCTCTAAAATGACAAATTGCCTCACGTTAGTCAAGAACCACAAAAAATTCATACCCACCCTCTCCTCCCCCGGGCCTTGTCCTTCTGCAAGTGATTTGCAATCCCAGACAAGTATTATATAACGGTAAGGCAGAAGCCTGAAGCTTTGGCTTATTTCTTTCAGAGAAAAGACATTAAAAAAAAACTGTTATTATATTACTATCCTAAATGCCTATGAGAAAAACATTTCTGAGAATTGTTAGAAACATGGGGCAGTAGAACTGGTCAAAATTTGCATCAGTGCTAAAGATTGTGACCACCTGTAACTGCCCAAGGGGGCATTTTGATGAAAAGACACAACCTGGTGGGGTGAACAAAAAAGCTACAGACCTGAAGTCAGGAAAACCAGGGTCTCATCCTAGCTGACTGCTAACTAGCTAGCTGAGTGTCCTTGAATTAGTTATTTAACTTCTCTGTGCCTCAGTTCTGCAAGCTGGCAATTAGATGATCTTGGAATTCCTTCCATTTTAACAAGTTATCCTTCTCTCAAGAACAAATGTAGATGACATTATTAATTTGACTTCTCACGAAGAATACAGCAACGCCCAATAATAAATCAACCATTTTGCAGGATGTTGTAATGTTTCAAACAGCTCTTAAATACTCTATATTTTATATATATGAAAATAGCCTATTATCTAGCCAATAATTCTTTTAGTGTTTTTGTGTCAATGACCCCCAGGGCAATTCTCTCCAGGCACTATGGTATAGTAAAACAAACAAACAAACAAACAAACAAACAAACAAACAAACAAACAAACCAAAAAACAGGCTTAGGTTTGGACCCTGGATCTGCCTTTAATTTGCTGTATAACCTTGGACAAGTTACTTAGTCATTTGGGCTTTTGATTCTTAACTGCAAGAATCTTTTAGGGTTCCAGAGAGAAATAATGAACTAACTAGATGGGCTGGTACATAGCAAACCATCATTTATGCGAACTCTTTCATACATATGTATCATTACTACTAAAACATCCAACCTATAAAATTGTTTAAAGAGTTATTTAACCCCAAAGACCTATGTGATTCTTAGCTCTCTTGCTGATATGTTTACTAACTTAGGAACTTCAGAATTGTAAAATCTTGAATGAAGACATTTAAGGAAGATTTTTCAGAGATATGATCCTGTCTTGGAAAATGACTTCATTTTGACCTGCAGAAGTTGGATTTTGGGGACTGTTAGAGTATCTGGTCTTTGCAGCTCAAAGGGAGAATGTGAGAAGTTTTTTGCTGTGGGACGGGTACAGATTTCCACAGCATAGCGTGGTGCTGGTGGTTGGAGCAAGCTGGTATAAATGGTGGGAGGTCCACCATTTCTGCTGGTAGCAGCCTCATGGCCATTCCTGTGTCTCCTTCAAAGTTTGCACTATGCAGCTGGAGACAGAAAAGAGAGAATTACTAAAAAAATCGGGGAATGCCAATACCAATCGGTTAAGCTGAGCCCAGAGAATGATGTGTGAACCACCTTAACTGAATATGTGTGCCCAGTGGTGGGAATTTCTCTCCTTTTTTTTTTTTTTAGCTCTTGGGCCATTTGCATGTGTAGCAGACGCTCTTGGTGCTCTGCTTCCACCCCCCAGTACTCACTTCTATTTGCTGCAGGCTGATTTCTGTGAACACCTTTGGCTCTCTGCTTGAGGTCTTTTCCTGACCAGTGAGCATGGTCAGTCCGTGCTCAGGGCAAGCTTCAAGTGCCACTTTTATTGCTCCTCAATGCAGCTCTCGACCAATGGACAGCATGGGAGTGGACAGAGAAATATCCTTGTTTCCTTGCATCCTGGTTGAGTTGACTCTGAGGTGTATTCTGTGCTGTCTCCCAGAGTTCTTCAGAGGATGCACACCCTTGATTGGCCCCCCTGCCTTCCCCGAGCCACTTCTTCCCTCCTCTTCTGGGGTATAGTGAGTGCTGCCACCGTAATCCTTACTTCTGGGTCTGCCTCTGGGAGAATCCGGCCTCAGACACTAGGATTAGGCTTCTGTTTCAAAATTTACATGTGATTTTCTGCATATGGAACATAAGTTATGGTGCCATGCAGATCTAGGTCTGAAACTGGACACTGTCACTTATCAGCTTTGTGACCTTGGGTTAAATTCATTAACCTCTCCAAGTTGCGATTTACTTATCTAAAAAACGAGGTGTGTAATGATAGCTAGTCATTAGACTGATGTGATAATTAAATGTGATCCTGAATGCGAAGTGCCTGGCACAGTGTCTGGCTTATAGTAAGTCTTTGCTTTCAAGTAAATATTGGTAATCATGGACTCTTACTGTTCTTACTTGCCCTCCTAAATGTATATAGAGGAGCTCTCCTATTGGCTGTAAAAGATGTCTTCCGGGACTACTGTGGAAACCTGAAGAGAAAAATGAAGATCTGTAGCCTTTTCATTCCTGTGGCAGAGCATATTCCTCAGGAGCATTAAGCTTCATTAAAAAAAAAAAAAAGCCATATGAGCAGGAAGAAATGGAGACACAAAAAAGAAATGCCAGTGAAAGTGATCTGTCCCAGCTGACCTCTGAACATGATAGGTGTGCAAGTGGGACCTAGAACAGTGAACAAAGCCAGCAGCCAACGTGTTACTTTTAGAAGCTGGAGAAATGCTGGGGAAGAAGTAAGAGGGGGAATAGGCAGCATTTATATAATGCATTTCCAAGTAGCTCTGAAAGGAAATTTTATATTTAATGGAGTTGTTAACAATTCGGATTGAAAGCCTAAAATAGAAATAAGAACACTTAGCCAACTTGGGAGCATTTTGTTGGGCCTGCTATAGAATATTAGGTTTGGAGAAGCTGTATGCAGGGATAGGTAACATACATGGAAATGAACAGATCCCTATTATTGAATTCATGTTTGATTTTGTCTAAAGACTCATACTAATGATTTTTCTCTATCCTATTGATTGAAGCCTGTCTCTCCCTACACGACAACACCAGCCTTCCTTGCCTACTAGCTTATCTCATTTTTGTCTTCCCCTTAATCAAATAGGGCTTTGGACTTCAGTGCTTTTGCTCACACTGCTCTCCTACTTGGGCATGCCTTTTTGCTTACTCTCTCCCACAGAAGTTTGATCCTTCTTCAAATTTCTTTTACTACTGGGAACCCCTGAGACTCTTTACCTTGACTTATGGGGCTAGAAAGAGAGAGTAGGTCCATGTTGTGAAGGGCTTTGGATGCTGTTTTTTTGCAGCCTATAGGAATTGAAGCCCCTGGAAGTCTTTTGGGGGGACAGTCATATTCCACTTTGTGACTTAGGAAGATATGAATAATTCTGGCAGCACTGTGAATGACAGGTTCATATAGGAAGAGACTGGAACCAGGTTGGGAGGCTGTTGTGATGTCAGGATGTAAACTAGGCAAAGAGTACAGCCAAAGGGGCAGAGGGATGACTTAGACCCCTGGAGTATTAATTTGGAAGAACTTGATGACCAACTGGATGTGGGGAATGTGAGGAAGAGAGGATAAGGGTAACTGTGGGGGATTTGAGATTTCCAGAGATGTGTAGAGGGCAGCCACAGAGGGCAGGGCATGATATGGAACAGAAGGAATTTGATTTGGATGTGTGCTGCTTGGCCATTCATTTGCAGCTACCCCAGTGTGCAACTGGGAATGTGGGCCTGAACCCTCAGATAAAGGCAGAAGAAGGGACGTAGATTTGGTAGTCTTCTCTCAAACTTGGTAATAAAATTATTGGGAAAGAGAGTGAATAGGTAAAGAAGAGGTCTTTGACAAAAGCAATAGGAAAATCCAATATTTAAAAGGCTGATGAGGGGAGAGAAAACAGCAAATGAGAATGAGAAGTGGTCCGACAGGTAAAAGGAGAATCAGAGTGTGTAGCCTCAGATGTTGAGAGAAGGGTTTCAAAAGCAAGGGACTGCTGAACAGCATGAAAACTGCAGATCCGTCACATGAGATGAGAACTGGGGAAAGCGTATCTGACTTGATATGTTGGTGACCAACAACAGTTGCTAGGAAGAGGTAGGTAAAGAAACTGGGTTGCAGGAGACTGAACAGGGTATGAGATAGGAGAAGGGAGAGAGTGGGGATAAAAAAACTTTTCAGAGGACTTTGGTAGTGAAGGGTCACAGCTGAACAAAAACTAGAAGCCATGGACCAGGATCATTTATATAGAACCAGCTTCTTTGTTGACCTGTGCTAAATGCTGATTTGGTCCTTTGTCTAAATCTATCAAGATGAAGAGAGAGGTTTGTGTGGCAAAACAGGATCAAGAACCCCTAGGGCAATGAGCCCTCCCAGGTACTGTTACAATAAATGGTTTAAAAAGTAGAACAAGAGTATCCAAAGGTGTCTCCTATGTTGTGTGAATCATATTTCCTTTTGTTCCTTATCACAGAGGGAAGGAATATATAATCATGCCATAAATGCATAATTGTGTAAGCAGGGGCATAATTAGCATACACTGCCCAGATAACGACATTGGGAAAGTTGTACCTGAAAACTTAATGAGAAAATTTAAGTTGATGTAATGGAAATATTAAAATTGATGTTAGACCTTGCAGCCATTCAATTGTAGGCATAGAAATTTCTTCTTTTATGAATGTGAGGAGAATTTGATGACTAAATTCAAAAGAACCAGAAGCCTAGGTGTTGGGGAGGTAGTGAAATCCTTGACAATATAAGAGCTAATGAGAGTAGAAAAGTATGCACTTCTTCAGATAAATTACATTTTAGAGAAAACACTGGCTTTCCATCTTAATACAATTAAAAGTCTTGGAGTGCCTGTGATGGCAAAGGCACCATGCCCTCAGCACTGGGAGGCATAAGGAAGAATGAAGTACAATCTCTTTCCTAAAGTGGCTAGGTCCCGGCCCTTGATGTCTAGTTCCCAATCAAGTCAAATCTAGTTTCTAAGTAATGTTGAGATAAACCATAGTAAAATCTTGTCTTAAGAAATTGAATCTAGACAATGATCATCAATGGCTAGCGATCATCTCAAAAAGAGAGGCAACCAGACGTTATGTGTCTCCCAATGAAGTACAAAATACCGTCTATGAAGTTGTCTTGTCAAAATAGCAAAGCAGTATCTGATCAAGCCTCTAGATTTAACTACCAATTTACAGGGAACAGAGGAACATGCTAAAAGATACCATAGGGATGCAATTAGGGAAATCCAGACTATCAAAACTCCGAGGACAAACAACATGCTTTCTTCAATCACAAAAGTGAATGGAAAAATGAGCGGTAGGGAGGGAGGAAGGGAGGGGGTAAGGGGGG
>NW_007730670.1:157310-185413 GCF_000696425.1 Galeopterus variegatus
GGGAGAGAGAGAGAGAGAGAGAGAGAGAGAGAGAGAGAGAGAGAGAGAGAGAGTGTGTTAGAAGCTAGAGATTGAAAGAGTCTTAAAAGACATCAACTAATGTCTTATTTTGATTCTAACTCAAACAAACTGTAAAAAATATAAGATTAGGGGCAATTTAAACACTGATTGGATATTTAATGATATTAAGGAACACCTGTTATTTTTTAGTGGAAATAATGATATTATGGTTATGTTTTAAAACGAATCATTGTTTAGAGTCACATATGGAAATAATTTAGGATAAAATGATATGATGTGTGATTTGTTTTAAAATAATCTAAAAGGAGGAAAGGGAGGATGTGGGAAGGGGTATATAAGAAACATATGTGGTCATAAATTGATAACCTTTTTAACTAGGTGATGGGTATGTGGGGGTCCTTCTTTCTACTTTTGTTCATTTAAAATTTTCCATAATGAAAAAAGTTGGCAAAAAATAGGTCTGATGTTATTCAAGATGATAAAGCATTAAACTGAGATTTTTTTCTCCAATCAGTGTATGAGTTATAGAGCTACTGTTTGGCAGGTACAAGGCACTTTTGTTCACGTGGAATGGGAAGAATGACAAATTTAGCTACATTTCCCATGGCTTGAATTGAGACATCACTGGCATCTTTTTATCTGTTTTTCCTTTCATCTTGAAGATGTTACTTCAGATGTTGATATGAATTTTGGCATCGAGTGGGCTGAGCACAGTGTTACTGTTTGGCAAAATAAACTAAGAAACAGGGAGTATGGGGAAAAGAGGGGGATGCTGTGCTCTCACATTGCCTAGGCCTCTTTCCCCCTCATTCTCCTAGGGCCACTCTAGTCACTTAATCTTGGGCTGAAGATGCTTATAAAATAGAATAAAATAATAATAATGATAATAATATAATAGTAGTCATCATTTATTAAGTGATTCCCATATGCTAGAATGTGCTAAAATATTTTACAGGAATAGTCTAGTTTATTCCTCACCACAACCTATGAGTTAGAACTTACTACAATTATTATTATTATTCCCATCTTGCAGACTTGAAGAAGGTAAGTGTCCTGTTCAGGGTCATACAGCTAGTGGCAGAGCCAGATTTTAAAATAACTTTTATTTTTTATTTTTTTAGGGTTACATACATTTTAATTTTTTAAAATTGAAACAATTTATTATACATATTTATGGGGTACAGAGTTGACTATCAATATTTGTGTACAATATATGATGATCAAATCAATATTATTAGCATGTTCTAATCTGGATCTTTCTTTTTTTCTATCTCTATTTTTTTTTAGATAATTTATGATACATAATTGTGGGGTACAACATTGATTTTCAATAATTGTGTACAATGTGTGGTGGTTACATCAGTATAGTTAACTTACTCATCATTACAATATACAATCATTCTTTGTATCTGTTGACCAGTTCCTCATTAGCCACTCCCCCGCCCTTTTCCATCTCTTGTTTTCTAAAAGTTCAATGTATTACTGTGATTGTTGTTTCTTTCTTTCTCTCTGTCTCTCTTTATTGCACATTTGTTTATTTATGCATTCAGTTGTTGGTTATGAGTGAAACATGTGGTATTTCTTTTTCTGCACTTGGGTTGTCTCACTTACAATGATTTTCTCCAAAATTATCCACGTTACTGCAAATGGCGGAATTTCATTCTTTTTTATGTCTGAGTAGTATCCCATTGTGTATATATACCACAATTTCCTTATCTAGTTATCCATCAATGGACATTTAGGTTGGTTCTATCACCTGGCAATTGTAAACAGAGATGCAATAAACATGGTAGTGCATCCCATGTCCCTTTGACCTGATGTTTTCCAATCCTCTGGATATATCCCCAGTAGTGGGATTGATGGATCATATGGAAGTTCTATGTGTAGTTGTTTACAGAACCTCTATACTGTTCTCCACAAAGACTGTACTAATTTATAGTCCCACCGACAGTGCAGAAGGGATCCTCTTTCTCCACATCCTCACCAGCATTTGTTATTCTCTGTCTTTCTTATAACAGCCAGTCTGATTGGGGTGAGGCGATATCTCAAAGTGGTTTTGATTTGCATTTCCCTGATGATTAGTGATGTTGAGCATTTTTTCATATACGTGTTGGTCATTTGTATGTCTTCCTTTGAGAAATGTATATTCAGCTCCATTGCCCATTTTTTAATGGGATTATTATTATTTTTTTTTTGCTGTAAAGTTGCCTGAGCTCTTTGTATATTCTGGATATTAATTACTTGTCAGATGCATTTTTTGCAAATATTTTCTCCCATTCTGTAGGATGTCTTTTCACTCCATTGATTGTTTCCTTTGCTGTGCAGAAGCTTTTTAGTTTGATATAATCCCATTTGTTTATTTTTTCTTTTGTTGCCTGTGCTTTTGGTGTGTTATTCATAAAATCATTGCCCAGTCCTAAATCCTGGAACATTTCTCCTATGTTTTCTTCTAGGAGTTTTAAAGTTTCAGGCCTTATAGTTAAGTCTCTAGTCCATTTTGAGTTGATTTTGGTATATGGTGAGAGGTATGGATCAAGTTTCATTCTTTTACAAATGGATATCCAGTTTTTCTAGCACCATTTATTGAAGAGGCAGTTTTTTCCCCAATGTACATTCTTGGTGCCCTTGTCAAATATCAGTTGGCTGTAAACACGTGGGTTGATTTCTGGGTTTTCTATTCGGTTCCATTGGTCTACATGTCTGTTTTTATGCCAGGACCATGGTGTCTTTGTTACTATAGATTTGTAATATAGTTTGTAGTCAAGAAGTGTAATGCCTCTGGCTTTACTTTTTTTGCTCAGGATTGCTTTGGTTATTCAGGGTCTTTTGTTGTTCCATGGGAATGTTGGGATTGCTTTTTCTATGTCTGTGAAGAATGTCATTGGCATTTTGATGGGGATTGCATTGCAGATGGCTTTGGGTAGTATGGACATTTTTACTACATTGATTCTTCTAATCCATGAACAAGGAATGTCTTTCCACCTTTTAGTGTCTTCTTTAATTTCTTTCAGTAGTGATTTGTAGTTCTCATTGTAGAGATCTTTCACCTCTTTTGTTAGATTTATTCCTAGTTATTTTATTTTTTTTTTTTGGTGTCTATTGTAAATGGGCTTGATTTCTTGTTCTCTTTTTTCTTCTGGTTTGTTGTCAGAGTATAAAAACGCTACTGATTTTTGAATATTGATTTTGTATCCTGCAACCTTACTGAATTTATTTATCAGCTTTAAGAGTTTTTGGTAGAGTATCTTGGGTTTTCTATACATAGAATCATGTCATCTGCGAACAGGGACAATCTGATTACCTCTTTACCTATTTGGATGCCCTTTATTTCTTTCTCTTGTCTAATTGCCCTGGCAAGTACTTCCAATACTGTGTTAAACAGGAGTGAGAGAACAGGCATCCTTGTCTTGTTCCTGATCTAAAGGGAAAGCTTTCGGCTTTACCCCATTCAGGATGATATTGGCAGTGGGCTTGTCATAGATGGCTTTTATTATGTTGAGATATCTTCCTTTCAAATATTTCTTTGCCTTTCTTTTCTGTGTCTTAGGAGTTCTGATGAGGACAATGCAACAGATTTAGGAGGTCACCATTGCTCTAATTTTTCTCCTTTACATAATTTGTAAGTTCTCCAAATGCTATTTCATAGGGACCCTGGCCCTTTGAACAGAAGCCCCCAGAAGGTCCTTGTGGTACTCAGCCATTAGGCACACATGGCTTGCACTTTGGATGTGCATTTTCCAAACCCATCTTTGGCCCAGCATGGGGCTCACTTCCCAGAAGAGGCCTGTTAGTTTGTGGTCTGTTCATGGTGTCCAGGCCTTGGAAATCTGGCTGTATATAACTGGTTACAAACTTACCAAGGCATTGAGGACTTCCCTTGTCTGCATTTGAATCTGTGACATGTTTTGCACACTTACATTTATGTAATGAATCTAATATGTTATCATTAGAGTTATTCAGCCTTAAAATGTGACAGTATGATGACAGAGATGAAAGGATTTACAGTGTGGGCTTTGGAATCAGACAGGTCTGGTTAATACATATTGCTTAATAGCTCCACGGCCTTGGGCGAATTATTTAACTTCTCTGAGCTTTATTCTTTTTATTTGTAAAATGGATACAATAATCTAGAGCATAACTGTCGTGAGTACTAAAGGGCATGGCCTGGAGCCTAACACATAGTATGAGCTAAAAAAATTGCTGCCGTGGTTGACTTTAGTATCAATCTTTACTATTATGTTTATTTCCTTGGCTTCTGGCCAATGACTTTAAGACTGAAAACTCTCTCAGTGCAAAGAACCAGATACCCAGGTGTCAGGTCTGGGAATGGAGGACAGGGTTGGGGAAAGTGTAAGGAGGAAGGATGATGACAAATTTAAGAGAAAGGCTAATAAAAAAAGTATGGCTCATTAACATTGTGGATTTTGATTTAGTCAGGGAGAGCGAATTCAGAGTAGACCAACAAGAGATCATGTATGACAACATAGGAGGTGAAGTCCTCCCCATCCCCTATGATTGTTTCTTAGGAAAGTAGAAATTGCCATCCTCTATTTGAGTCTTTATAAAATGTGAACTGCTTTAGTTTGAATGATAAAGTAGTATTTGGGGAGGAAGATTAAAACAACCTAAATCAATATTGATTTCAGATATTTATACAGGTCTCTTGACAGATTAGGTAAACAGAAAGTAAAGAAATATAACACAGATTTAGTGATTATCACTGGGATCATGATTCCATAGTGATCACTTGATACTGTAGTAAACAAATATTTTAGCCATTGCTTTATAGAGCAATATATTATGATGCTCCATTGAAGAAGTGGTGATTATAATACCCATGGGATAAATCCATTTTAATAAAAGGTATGCAAAGAGGTCTTCTTAATTTGGAATAAAATTCTCAATGATCTCATCATATCTCATCAAAAAATATGCTATATGTCAATAGCTCAGAATGAACTGAAGATGATATTTTCTAAAATAACTATAATGACAATGAAGACACTGATGTATAGCTGTATAAACCTGTCCAAGATGAATAAACTATTTCCTGACCTATGAGTTTGAAAAAAAGCAATATTTTAATACTACATTATTTTATTTAATTTGTAATATTATGTATGTGTTCAAAAGTAAAATATTATAAGTAGACATTTGACTTTTATTTATGGCTTTAAAAGTTCATATATTTAAATTGGCTCCAATTTGGGGGGTGTGGGAGAAACTAAGGGGTTGCTTTAGATTTGGCCATATGAAGTAAATGACTTTTGGTATATCAAGGGGAAAATAAGAACACATTTGACTGATTGAGATGAGTAGTTATTAAGGGCCTGAGTATTCCAGAAGGATAAAAACAGCGTAACGTGACAGCGTAATTTTAGAAAATATCGTCTTCAATTCATTCTGAGCTATTGTGGAGCCAGCCGGCCTGGATTGGAATCCTTGCTTTGCTCCTTACCGCTCTATGATGTTGGATAAATTACTCACCTTCTTTGTGTCTCATTTTTCTCATCTGTAAAATAATAATAATAATTCTTATCTCATAGGTTGTTACAAGAATTAAATGAGTTAATACTTGTAAAGGACTTAGAACAGAGCTTGGCACATAGTAAAAATCTATGTGTCTGTTAGATAGATAGATAGACCCTGTATCATTTCTTGATACAGCTGGCCTTACCCAGGAAGAATTTGTGCCTCTGTTACCTGATCTCTCTTTATGTTAAAGGATATATATGTTTATTTATTGGTTTAGGTAATTATTTGCTTTAGGAGACCTAGGGTAACTTCTTTTGCAATGGAGAAGATTGCGTATGTATGTGTGGCTGGTCTGATGACTTATGCAAGATAGGGTACTGGGGAGAAGGTGGGAAACTATGCTTCTAGGGTGGGGTTTGAGCCCCCCCAATCCTAGGGTGCTTTCTTTGAGGGAAGAGATCTCGCAGCCACCTCAAGGCTGTGCCCTGTTTCCCTGTCAGTTTCTGCTCAAAGCCATGCTTTCCTCTATCAGTGCATTGTCTAAAGGTTGTCCTGTGGAAAATGCTGAATGCCGGCAGGGATGTGGGGTGGCAGGAATGTTCATTTGCTGCTTGTGGCTGGGTCAAATGGCACAACCACTTTGGAAATCAGTTTGGCATTATCTGCTAAAGCTGAGCCTGAGCCTCCCTATGACCCAGCAATCCCACCTGTGGGTATGTTCCCAACAGAAATGCGTACACAGGTTCACCAAAAATCATGAACTTGAATGTTCATGACAACACTACTCATCCCACCCAGAAGCCCATCAATCCCAAGATGGATAAACGCATTTTGTGATACTTATGCAATGGAATACTACACAGCAATGAGAATGAACTACAACTCTGCATGATACAGATAAATCTCTCACACATAATGTTGAGCCAAAGAAACTAGACACAAAGAGAATACATCCTGCATTATTCCACTTATACAAAGTAGAAAATAGGCAAAAAGAATGTATGGTAATGTAAGTCAGGATACAAGTTACCCTCAGAGAAGATAGTGACTGGAATGGAGCAAAGGGAGGGGCTTCTGGGATGCTGGTGATGTTCTTTTTTTTTTTTTGATCTGGGTGTTGGATACCTGGGTGTGTTCAGTTTATGAAAATTAATTAATTAATATGCTTATGATATGTGCACATTTCTGTATGTATATCAGACTTCAAAAATGTTTTAAAAAGAATACAGGTAACTTTTTCACATTCTGCAAACTGGGCATTGAGCATATGGAGTTATTAATGCTGCTGCAATCTAAACTTTGCATTCTAATTTTGTAAGTGGTTTTGTTTTTATGTGTTTATGTCTTGTTTCTCTAATTAAATTATAAGCTCTTTGATGGGGATGACTGTGTCTTGTTTTTTTCTTGTATTCCCACAGCAGAGGAACAGTATGCACAATCATTAAATATTTGTTCATTTATCAGGAGGAAAAGCAGTCTTGCCTAGCTACTTCATGGAAGGGTATGGTTTTCATGTCCAATTGTAGCAGGATCTTTTAATAATTATGTTCCTTAATTTAAGACAGTCTTGGAATAGGGTAGCTATTTTGAGCTCTTAACCTTGTGTTTTAGACAATCTGATGTGCCAAATGCTTTTACTAAATTCTCCTGAGGTAAAGTGCCAGCTTTGGAATGGATTTTCTGAGAAGCCAACTTTGAGTGCTGGCAGAATGGAGTGGCTGACTGCCAGCTGGGGGCGAGAAAACTTGCTCTGAACTTTGGTTGACTAACTCATTAACTCACTGTGCTATGGATGAATTCTCTCTGGTTCTCCAGGGCTTGGAGAGAGAAAAAAGAAGAAAGAGAGAGGGGATGGCCGGGGGGGGGGGGGGGGAGATAAGAGAGAGAGAATGGGCAGCTTATTTGAGGAGCAACTGTAGGGCCCAAGTCACAGTGGGAAACAATGCTGGCTGAAGACACTGTTGGTGAAATGAGTCAGCATGTCAGCTCAGCCATAGGACGAAGTCTCCACAAGTTAGCTATAATTGGAGAGAAATTTACATTAAACTGAGAGCAAGCACTCATCCTCCCCCTTAAAGTAAAAGAAGTCCTTGGTGAGAAAATTTTATACCACAAATAATGCACATGAAGTTATACTTGTAAAACCATGGGACCTATAGGTAGGATTTTTTTTTTTTTGTCTTTTCTCCATGTCCGGCAACGGATCGCAACCCTCAGTGTTGCCCCTGTACCGGACCAGGGACCGGCAACGGGATTGCAACCCTCGGTGTTGCTCCTGCGCCTCGCTCAGCCAGTGAGTGGGAACCGGTCTGTATGTGGGATCCGAACCCTTGGGCGGGAGCGCCACCGCGCTTCTCAAGCGGCGCACTATCCAGCGTGCCACCGGGCCGGCCCTATAGGTAGGATTTTAAAAAAATCTTTTTTTTTCCCCTTTTTCTTATCTTGGCTTTTTTATTGCTTTTTGACACTTTGCTTTGGAAATGAAATGGCTGATTCATTTTAAAGTGACATGTAAAAGAACCTTTCCAGACCCTAAGTTACTAAACACTTATGCTGAAGAAAAATGTAAACAAATACAGATTTTTCTGGAACCTGTAATTCTTTTAACTGATTCCAATTTAAGATACTATTGTGAATCTCTAGTATTATATTTTTCTACTTGGAAACTCAGAGCTAACTCTGCCTGCTTTTGTAATCAGTCTGTAGGAGCAGCAGCAGGAAGAAAAATAGCATCCCGAGTGATTCTGCAGAATGCTGCATTGATTTCTTATTTAGGTTTATGGACATCATTTTGGGGCATGGAGTTTTTTTCACTATTTACTATTCCTTTTCCCTTTTTTGAAAA
This sequence comes from Galeopterus variegatus, assembly GCF_000696425.1. Classification (NCBI taxonomy): domain Eukaryota; kingdom Metazoa; phylum Chordata; class Mammalia; order Dermoptera; family Cynocephalidae; genus Galeopterus; species Galeopterus variegatus. Next base: position 165,652 of record NW_007730670.1, read on the forward strand.
CACATGCACACCCACCTTGAAGGCAGAATCGGTGTCAGCAAAAATTCAGATGAATTTGGACTTCTGTTACCTGGGGTCTGGGGGAATTTGTGGAGTGTCAAAATCTTGAACAAACTTCTAGGAGTCCAGAAAATTCTGGAAGCCATTCGAGAGAGCAGAGGAGCCCTGCAAGAACAGCGAGTGTTGACCTGCAAGTGTGTGTAGTTAATTGACACTGCCTTCTCATTGCATTCCCACTCTTCCACACCCAGAAAATGCTTGACACTTGCTAGGCCAAGTCCTCAGTGCTAATTGAAGGTAACTGCTACATTCAGAAAAAGGGAAACTTCAGCTGTTTTGAAAACACTTATAAACCCACATTGATTTATTCTTTTTAGATAAGTAAGAGAGATTTTAATCTGATAATTGAATATCTCTTCTCTAAAATTTCCAAATTTTACCAGACTTGCACCCTAATGGATAGCTTTGGTTTTTGTTGTAGTTCAGAGCCATATTTTTAAAGAGTTATAATTTTTTTTTTTGGCAGCTGGCCTGTACAGGGATCAAACCCTGCATCTTGGTGTTATTAGCACCACGCTCTAACCAAATAAGCTAACCAGCCAGTCCTAAGGAGCTATAAGTTTGAATATCTTCTTTCAAGATAGCCTATTGTCATGGCTGTAGTCCCAAATGCTAATGAATGGGGAACTTGTGTGTTCCGATGAATAATTACTTATAAAGCATTGTATAAATAAATAAAAAATATGATAAATTCACCAATTTAGACAGCTTAGGACTCTGACTGTTCAGCAATTAGTAATGAACTTCTAGGTTTGTGGGTTTCATAGTAGGCAAAAAATTGAGATGAAAGCATAAATTTCAGGGTGAGAGTAATGGCAGGTTTTCCTTTATATTCAGGGACTTTTGAGGTAGGGTGTGGGGACAGAGCATTCCCGTACTTATTAGGGTAAGGGACTTGGGCTAACAAGATGTCTTGTGCACCTTGAACAGAGCCCTGTATCGAACAGTCTAGAGTCTTTCCTGGTGCTATGCCTGCCTTCAACTCCTTACCCTATACCATCAGAAGGAAGGTACCTACCCTGGGTTCCCTTGCACTCTGTTTTGGTTTCCTACCATCCCTCTCTTCTACAACCCATGCTCTTTGTTTTCCTCAGTACTCATCCCTTCTCAAACTTACCTACATTACCCTCATTATCCTAACACAATATTCAAGCATGTAGCAGCTTCAGGGTTATTTAGATAGCTTCACACTCTAGTTTCCTTCATTATGGAATCAGTCACTACAGAAATGTTTCCTAAAACAACTATCTACAAACTTGGATGGGTTTTCTATGCTACTTTAAGATTTAGATGAGATTGACACCCATTCCTTGCCATGAGGATATCCAGGATAGGTGACCCTCGTGGTCCTAGAAGTTTCTGGATTGCTATGAACCAGTGAATGCCATGTATTGTTCACTCTTCCTTTTCCTGAATGAGAATGTCTATAATGATTATCCTGTCTCATTCCATCCATGTATGGTGTTAATTCCTAGGTGTATTAGAGCAGGGATCAGCAAACTGGTTCTGTAAAGGGCCAGATAATAAGTATTTTAAGCTTTGTTGGTGATATAGTTTCTGTCACAACTACTCAGTTTGCCATTGCAGGATGAAAGCAGCCATAGACAATAAATAATGGATGTGGATGTGTTGTAATAAAACTTTATTTACAAAACCAGGAGGGAGGCTGGATTTGTCCTTCAGGCTGTAGTTTTCTCCACACACATTTTTTCCCCTCTAAGACTCCTGTTCTCAGAATTTTGTCACTTTAATCCTCTATACTACTTGGCTTTTATTTTACAATTTCTTTTTCCTTATTCTTTTCTGTTGTCTTATGGCAAAAATACTTCAATCTGATTTCTAGCTCAGTAATTTGGTCTTTGGCTGTGTCCATCTTGCTATGTATCCTAGCTATTAAGATTTTTATCGTGATGATTATATTTTTTATTTTTTATTTTTTTATTTTTTTGATGATTATATTTTTGATACCTAACATTTTTGCTGGGCTCTTTTTAAAGTCTTTTTATTCCTTCGTAATTCACAACTTTCCTTATCTCTTTGAGGATATTTGAGATGCTACCTGTTCCAGTAACTGCTTCACGTGGTATACATTGTTAAATTTGCTGTCTTTCTTTTGTAGATGTTGTATTCCTTGGGTATAAAATTATTTTGGCCAGCATGTCCAAGTTCTTTGGGTACCAGCTACTCTCTTTAATAATATACACTAGAAATGAATGAAAACCGTTTTTTACCACTCCACAAGGCAACTCTTCTAATCCTTCTAAGTCCTTTCTTTACATACTTAAAGAAACCACATTGGGAGCTGGTGATCTCCTTAAATTATAGTCTACTAACTCTGGGAACTTAGAGAGGAGGAGGAGAGGAGCCCTCCCCAATTTATATTTATCAACTGCAAGGATGCTTTTGTGCTACCTTGAGAGAGCCCCATTGACATGGGTGCTCTAGGTTTTTGCCACCTTTTTCATGTAGGAGATGTGGTCATATTGAGAGAATGTGGGGAAAGGGTAGAGGGGAACTTAACGGTTCTCTCCCTCAATCTATGAAATCCCTGCTGCATTTGCCTGTCCACTGCCCCAGGCTGCTACCATTCCCAGAGGTACAAATTCATGACTGCCTATGGCCTCCCAAGGCAGTTCATGGAGGTTTTTTTGGTTAATTCCTTGGTTGCATCCTTTCCTCTCACCTGTGAAATTCTTCCATGATTGATTTTGGGAGAGGGGAGCCAGCAGCCTGTGTTAATTCTCTACCTTGTCAAAAATCAAAAACTCTCTGAAGCTATGTATAGTTTTATATCCACTTTAAGACCTGTCTTGGTCAAGTAATTAAGGGATGTGTAGCAGCTACATCAGCCCCTCCTCCAAAAGAAAACTTAACCTATTATTGGTAAGCAGGGAAGGAGAAAATAGGAAAAAAGAAAAGAAAGACAGTACATGGATAACATGAAATATGAGCATTTATTTTGTATCCTGCAATGTTACTGAAGTTATTAACCAGCTCTAGGGGTTTTCTGATAGAGTCTTTAGGTTTTTCTATATATAGTATCATATCATCTGCAAATAGGGAAAGTTTGAATTTGTCTTTTCCAATCTGGATTCCCTTTCTTTCTCTTGCCAGATTGCTCTGGCTAGTACCTCTAGTACTATGTTAAATAGAAGTGGTGAGAGTGGGCATCCTTGTCTTGTTCCTGTTCTTAAGGGAAAGGCCCTCAGTTTTTCCCAATTCAGGATGATACTGGCAGTGGGTTTGTCATAAATGTCTTTTACCGTGTTGAGATATTTTCCTTCTATACCTAATTTGTTGAGAGTCTTTATCATGAAGGGATGTTGAATTTTGTCAAATGCTTTTTCACCATCTATTGAGATAACCATATGGTCTTTGTCCTTGAGTTTGTTCATGTGATGCATCACATTTATTGACATTTGTATGTTGAACCATCCTTGCATCCCTGAGATGAATCCCACTTGATCATAGTGTATAATTTTTTAAAGTATGTTGCTGTATTCTGATTGCTAATATTTCGTTGAGGATTTTTACATCTAGGTTCATCAAGGATATTGGCCTCTAATTTTCTTTTTCTGTTGTGTCTTTATCTGGTTTTGGTATCAGAGTTGTGTTGGCCTTATAGAATGAGTTTGGGAGAGTAGCGTCTGTTTCAATTGTTTGGAATAGTTTGAGGAGAATTGGTATTATCTACTTTTTAAAAGTTTGATAGAATTTAGTTGTAAAGCCATCTGGACCTGGACTTTTTTTGTTGAAAGATTGCTAACTACTGCTTCAATCTCCTTGCTTGTTATTGGTCTGCTCAGGTTTTCTATGCCTTCTTGGTTCAGTCTTGGTAGTTTGTATGTGTCTAGAAACTGATCCATCTCTTCCAGATTTTCATATTTGTTGTCTATAATAGTCATTAATTATTCTTTGTAGTTTGGTGGTATTGGTTTTAATGTCTCCCTTTTCATTTCTGATTTTTGTTATTTGGGTCTTCTCTCTTCTTTTTTTGGAAACCTAGCTAATGGTTTGTCTATTTTATTTATCTACTCAAAAAAACCAACTTTTTGTTTTGTCGATCTTTTCTATTGTTTTTTGGGCCTCTATTTCATTTAGTTCTGCGCTTGTTACTTTCTGTCTACTACCTTTAGCTTCAGGTTGTAGTTGCTTTTCACCTTCTTTGAGGGGAATCAATTGCATTTATATACTCAAATAATTAGCTAACAGAAAGAGAAATAAAGAAAGTAAACCCATTTACAATTGTCACACACAAAAATAAAAAACCTAGGGATCAATTTAACCAAGGAGATGAAAGATCTCTACAATAACTACAAACCACTTCTGAAAGAAATTAAAGAAGACAGAAAAAGATGGAAAGATATTCCATTCTCTTGGATTGGAAGAATTAACATTGTGAGAATGTCTATACTACCCAAAGCAATCTACAGATTCAATGCAATCTCCATCAAAAATACCAAAGACATTCTTTTCAGAAATGGAAAAAACAATCTTACCCTTCATATGGAACAACAAAGACCCCAAATAGCCAAAGCAATCCTGAGCAAAAGAAATAAATCCAGAGGCATAACAGTACCTGACTTCAAATTATACTATGAAGCTATTGTAAACAAAACAGCATGGTACTGGTATAAAAATAGATATTCAGAACAGTGGAGTAGAATTGAGAACTCAGAAATAACCCCTCAGGCTTATAGCCATCTGATATTGGACAAAGGCAACAAAAATCTACAGTGGGGAAAAGACTGCCTCTTCAACAAGTGGTGCTAGGAAAACTGGATATCCATATGCAGAAGAATGAAACTAGATATGCATCTCTCACCATACATTAAAATCAAATCAAAGTGGGTTAAAGACTTAAGTGTAAGACCTGAAACTGTAACATTACTAAGGGAAAATATAGGTGAAACACTTCAGCAACTAGGTCTGGGCACAGGCTTTATGAACATGAGCCCCAAAGCGCAAGCAACAAAGAGAAAATAAACAAATGGGACTATATCAAACTAAAAAGCTTCTGCATAGCAAAGGAGACAATCAACAGAGTGAAATGACAGCCCACAGAGTGGGAGAATATTTTTGCTAACTATGCATCCAACAAGGGATTAATATCTAGAATATACATAGAATTCAAGCAATTATACAGTAAAAAAACAAATAACCCAATTTAAAAATGGGCAAAGGAGCTGAATAGACATTTTTTCAAAAGAAGACATACAAATGGCCAACAGGTACATGAAAAAATGCTCAACTTCACTAGTCATCAGGGAAATGCAAATTAAAATTACATTGTGATAACACCTCACCCCAGTTAGACTGGCTATAATCAAAAAGATGGTGAATAACAAATGTTGGCGAGGGTGTAGAGAGAAGGGAACACTCCTACACTGTTGGTGAGACTGTAAATTAGTACAAACACTATGGCAAACAGTATGGAGGTTTCTCAAACAACTACAGATAGATTTTCCATATGATCCAGCAATCCCTCTTCTGGGTATATACCCAGAGGAATGGAAATCATCATGTTGAAGGGAAACCTGCACTCCCATGTTCATCGCAGCTCTGTTTACAATAGCCAAGATATGGAACAAACCTAAATGTCCATCGATGGATGACTGGATAAGGAAACTGTGGTATATATACACCATGGAATAGTACTCTGCCATAAAAAAGAATTAAATATTCCCTTTTGCAACAACATGGATGAGTCTGGAGAAACTTATGTTCAGTGGAATAACCAAAGCATAGAGGGATAAATACCACATGTGCTCACTCATATTTGGGATGTAAGAGAGAAAGAAGGAAGGAAAGAAAGACCACAGAAGTGCGTAAGACTTCCAGAGGGAGAGAACATTCCTTGGGCTACAAAGTGGAGTGGGGGGAAAGGGGGAAGGAGAGGGATGTTGTGGATAATTGGGTTGGGGACACGGGGTACAAATGCAGTTTGTGGTAATGGGTATGCTGCAAGTATGAATCTGGCCTTCACATCATGGGCACATAGGGTGACAGTCAGCTTTGTGTCTCATGAATATTCATAACCAATAAAAAAGAACTATAGAAAACATGAAATATGATAGCAGAAATAAATCTTAATATAAGAATAACTGTAATAAATATAAGTGTTCTAATATCACTACTAACAGCCAGAATAAATTAAATTGAATTAAAAAACAAGAGTAAACAATAATTCAATTAAAAAACAGAATTGAAAAGATTAAACAAATAAAACATAAAGGTACAGAAATGTTAAAAACTTAATGAGTAAAAGGATATGACAAGTTGATATGAACCAACAGAATCTTGGGCAGCAGTCTCAATATCTTATAAAACACAAAACAATAAGTCTTCTAAGGGATAAAAAGGTTTTGCATACAAGTAAAAGTTATAATAGAATCAGAAGGAAAAAACAATCATGTAGGTATATGTATCTAACAATATGCTTCAAGATGTATAAAGTCACTACTCACAGTATCATGGGGGAAAATGAATTATTCAACAATAATTTGTTTTGATGTTTAAACATACTCCTTTTTATAATTGATAGATGAAGCAATCACAAACAAGCTGAGGCATTAAAGGTCTGATAATGCAAATGAATAATCATCTGTCATTAGGTATTAATTCGACATATTCTTCTGAGCACATTTTCAAAAACTGACAATGTAATAGCCACAAAGGAAGCCTCAATAAATTCCCAAGTGCTAATATTAAACACATATGTTTTCCTACCATAATGTAATAAAATTAGAACATAAAATAAAATAATTGCTAAAAATTCCTGTGAGACTAGAAACTGAATAGCATAATACTAAAACCCCCTTTGGTTAATAAGTAAAGCATTAAAATGAAATTCAAGGAAATTACAATGAAAACACTACTTGTTAAATTGTGTAGGACACAGAGCAATCTCCTCACTTAGAAGGAAGTTTATAGCTGTTAATGCATTTATCAAGAAACAAGAACTGTTGAAATGAAATGAGCTATGCTTTCAAATCAAGAAGTTTTAAAACTACAGATAAAATAGAGACTAGAAACAATAAAAGAGAATAATGAATAACTTGAAGCAATTAAATTTAAAAACCTACATGACTAGATTATTTTCTGGAAAAAGTTTGTTTTAAATGCTAAAAATCATGTAAGAATTGGTGAAAAAGTTTGCACCCTTTGACCAACATCCTCCTGTTTTTCCCCACCCCCAAGCCCCTGGTGACCACTGTTCTACTGTGTTTCTATGAATTCGACTTTTCTAGATTCCATATATAAGTGAGACCATGTGTTATTTGTCTTTCCGTGTCGGCTTATTTCACTTAACATGATGTCCTCTAGGTTCATATATGTTGCAAATGGCACAGTTTCAGTTATTTAGGATGAATAGATTCTGGAGATCTAATGTACAGCACGTTGACTATAGTTAATAATACTGTGTTGTATACTTGAAATTTGCTAAGAGAATAGATTTTAAATGTTCTAACCAGAAAAAAAAAAAAAAAAAAAAAAAAAAAAAACAAAAAAAAACCAAAAAGGTAAATGTGAGGTGATGGATAGGTTACTTATCTTGATTGAGGGAATCATTTCACAATGTACAGGTATATCAAAACATCACATTGTACACCTTAAATATGTACAATGTTTCTTTGTCAATCATATCTCAATAAAATAAATTGCTGGAAAAACAGCAACAACAACAAGCATTAAAAAATGTATGGCAATTAAAACCTCCTTTTTCCTTTTTAGGACCACATGTTTTTATATATACTTTCTACCAAACCTCAAAGGAATAGTTAATTTGTATTTTAGATAAGTTGTTCTGGAATATAGAAGACATATCCACTTCATATTACGAAGCTAATGAACTCTGGTTTCCAAAACTGGACATGGACATTGCAGGAAAGAAAAATTATTCTTAAGCCCATCTCATTTATGAATGTAGGTGCCAAAATCCTAGTGGAGGAAAAGAATAGTATTCTCTCAGTTGATGCAGGAAATGCACTTGATATTTCAAAATGTTTTTACAATGTGAGTCTTCACAAACTAGGAGCAAAAAAGAAATTTCCTTATTGTGGGAAAGGTTATATTCCAAATCTCCGCAGCAAACATTGTATTTAATTAAGAAACCTTGGAGAAACTTTTAAGGCCAGGAATGAGGCAAAGAAGCCTTTAACACAGTGACTGTTGAACACAGTACTGGGACTCCAGGCGAACTTACAAAAAGGAAAACAAAAATAAGATTATAAAAATTGGAAAGTAAGTGATAAAACTATCAGTGTATGTAGACAGTATAAATTTCTACCTAGAAAAAACAATGGAATCAAGAAAAAAATTTGCCAAATGCAAGATCAACTTAGGAAATCGATAGTATTCATTTCTCTACACTAGCAACAATTGTCTAGAAATTATTTTATTTGAGAAAGATACTGGTTATAATAGCAAAACAAAGCCACAAAATAAAAAACCAAGAAAGCACAACAAACCAATCAACAAATGGAAAAACCCTGTAAATCTGAGGTTGACCAACTATGGCAGGTGGCCCAAATCCAGCCAACCATCTGTTATAAATAAAGTTTTATAGAAGCACAGACACTTCTGTTACATATTGTCTATGGCTTCTTTCATGCAACCATGGCAGAACAGGGTAGTTTAACAGAAATTGTCTGGCCCATAAAGCCTGAAGTATTTGCTGTCTGGCCCTTTACATAAAAAGTTTGCTGATCCCTACTCTAATGTATCTAGGAATTAACATAACCAAAAATATATAACACCTCTATGGAAAAAAATTTAAAGCTCTATTAAAGGTCAGAAAAGAAGATCCAAATAAATGGGGAGACATTCCTCCCTCTTAGGAAAATTTTACTTGTTGTCTATGGCTGCTTTCATTCAACCATGGCAGAGTTGAGTAGTTTTAACAAAAATTGTATGGTTTCTATATGATAAGAAATAATCATTTATATTCATTAACTACAAAATGTAACAAAAATCCAGAATCAATCTGGATTTTTGAGATACTCAATAACTTTGCTCTAAAATTAATATAGATGAATAAAATTCTGCAAATAGCTAAATAAATTTTATTTATTTTTAAAATTTTTATTTAAAATATTTTTATATTTATTTTTGAATTGAAACATAATTGATTATACATATTTATTGGGTACGGAGTTGGCTATTGGTATTTGTGTACAGTATGTGATGATCAAATCAATATTATTAATGTGTTCATCATTATAAATCATAATTATTCTTTGTGCCCCTTACCCAGGTACTCCTTAGCCCTCTTCTCCCTCCCCCTTTCCCATCTCTAGTAACTATAGGTCTATTCTCTCCTTCTGAAAGTTCAACATTTTATTGTGGTCTGCCTTCCTTCCTTCCTTCCTTCCTTCCTTCCTTCTTCCCACTTATGAGTGAGGATATGTGCTATTTTTCTTTCTGTGCCTGGCTTATTTCACTTAGCATAATTTTCTCCAAGCTCATCCATGTTGCTGTGAATGGCAGTATTTTATTCTCTTTTATGGCAGAATAGTATTCCACCATGTATTTATACCACATTTTCCTTATCCAGTCATCCATCAATGGGCATTAGGTTGGTTCCATATCTTGGCTACTGTAAATAGAGCTGTGATGAACATGGGAGTGAAGGTATCCCTTCAGCATGATGATTTCCATTCCTTTGGGTATATACCTAGAAGCGGGATTGCTGGATTGTATGGTAGTTCTATCTGTAGCTGTTTGAGAAATCTCCATATTGTTTTTCATAATGGTCTGTACTAATTTACATTCCCACTAACAGTGTGGAAGAGTTCCCTTTTCTCCACATCCTTGCCAGCATTTGTTATTCTCAGTGAAATCAACTTTTTTTTTTTGTCTTTTTCGTGACTGGTAAGGGGATCGCAACCCTTGGCTTGGTGTTGTCTGCACCGCACTCAGCCAGTGAGCGCACCGGCCATTCCTATATAGGATCCAAACCTGCGGCGGGAGCGTTGCTGCGCTCCCAGCGCTGCACTCTCCTGAGTGCGCCACGGGGTTGGCCCCGAAATCAACTTTTAAAAGGAAAAACAAAGAGGAGAGTTACCTATTCAGATATTAAAGCTTACTACAAAGCCTTAGGAAGAAAAATATGTGTGGTATTGGTGCAAGGAGAAATAGACACATGGAATGAAACTGAGAACTCAGGGACAGACCTTGTATATCTGGGAATTTAATATGATGAAAGTGCCACTGGAAATAAATGGGAAAAGGATGGACTGTATAGCATGTGGTATTGGAAACACTAACCCACTATATGAAGAAAAATAAAACTGGGACCCTACTTAATACCATGTTCAAAAGTGGACCCCAGATGCATGAAAGGAATAAATGTGAAAGATAAACCTGTAAAGTTTATAGAAGATAATGATGAAAATTTCTTTGTGACCAAAGGGAATGGGACATCTTAAATAAAGCTCTAAAGCAAAAAAAAAAAAAAAAAAAAAAAAAAAAAAATAAAACTGGGACCCTACTTAATACCATGTTCAAAAGTGGACCCCAGATGCATGAAAGGAATAAATGTGAAAGATAAACCTGTAAAGTTTATAGAAGATAATGATGAAAATTTCTTTGTGACCAAAGGGAATGGGACATCTTAAATAAAGCTCTAAAGCAAAAAAAAAAAAAAAAAAAATTCTGGTCAATGAAGAAAATAAGACAGGAAAGTAAACAGTTAGATGATAGACTGGGAGTAAATAAAATTCCTGCAAATAAGTAAGAAAAAAAGATACTTTAGTAGAAAAATAGGCAAAAGGAAAAGAAATAACAATTTACAGAAAAGAAAAGCAAAAGACTACACTAGGTATGTGAAGATATGCTCCAAATCATTAGTAACTAAAGAAATGCAAACTATAACAAAGGATATCATTTTGTATCTATCAGGTTAGCAAACATTAGAAAGGTGGATAACATCAAGCCTATGAGGAAATAGGAACCATTATACATCACAGGAGAAAGTGTGGGGTTATGGCCATTCTAATGAACAATGTGGCAGCTTTCAGCCAAATTAAACATTTGTATACATTATAACCCAGCGATTCCATTCTGGTTAGATATCCCCGAGAAATTCTCATAGTGGTCTGTGAGGTGTCCACAATCAAAGATGCTCATCATAACGTTATTTGTAGTTGTGTGGCAAGAGGAATCCAGATGTGCAGCACTGGGGACTGAGGAAGTACAATGTCAAGGGTACAATGCATGGAATACTGTGCAGTGCTTATGTGTGTCTGACTGGTTGCACACAGCCACACAGATATCTTGAAAATACAGTGTTGAGTGGGGAAAAAAATTAAGAAGGGGATATGAATGAGCATGGGCAATGAGATTAAGGGAATAAAGAAAAGAAAATACAACAAGAGCTGGGCCTTGCATGGACCGATGATGACAGTTTATCATAAACAGAAAAATATAATCAACTCAATCCTCCTCCACCAATGTCCTTAACTGAATGCCCACTGCCAACTTCTCTCAGCCCCTCTGCCTCTGACACTGTGGCTACGCTGAGCTTCTACTGGGAAAAATCTCCTTGAAAAGTCCATGCTTTTACTGGTACTGTAAAGGGTTAGGATTTCCCAGGCCTCTCAGCTCTTTTGGACACCACTGTCAGTCTGATCTGATTGAATTTATAGCTGCCAGATATTTCTTTCATTTCAGGTCTATTACTGACACCCATCACAAACTCCCAATAGACTGTGGAATGATTATTTTGATATTTGTTCTTCAATGGTTTTTGTAAAGAGAGGTAAATGTGTGTTCACTCAATTATCTTGAATCAGAAGTCTGAAAGATTTATTATTTGCTTTTTAATTTTGTGCTTCAACACTTCTAATCTAAATTTCAAACCTAGGGTTGTTGAAATAGCTTTCTTAAATATTTTAAGCTTAGCTTCTGAGAAAATTGCTTTAAACTCAGAACTCCAACAAGTTTAGACAGATCTACTATTTGTGGGTTTTTAATATGCCCTCACACTTAACATCTTGGGTGCAAATTCGAGAACACTAAGCTATCTTTAAATTGCTTTAGAACTTGAAGTGAAATTAAATTCATAAATCAATAAAGAAAAGAAAGCAAAATGCATAAAAGCAGTGATTTATTTATGCATTAAATGTAATATTGACACATCTTATGCTTTTTAAAATTCCAAGTATTTTCTGAACTTTATTATTTTAATCTTATTGCTCCTGTGCTTGCAAATGTAGTTTTAAAATATTAACTTTTTAATTAAAACTTAACATTTTGTAAGGTGCACAAATCCTAAGTACACAGCTCGTTGAATTTTCAGAGTAGAGAGACCCACGTACAATCACCAACTAGATCAAGAAATAGAACTTTATCAACACCCTCATGCTGTGTCCTAGTCACTTACTTCTCTTGCCAAAGTAACTGATATCCTAACTTTTAAAATCATAGATTTGTTTTTCCTGTTTTTGAACTTTATATAAATGGAATCGAATAATACATATTCCTTTGTGTCTGGTTTCTTTCATTCAACATTATATTTATAAGATTTATCCATGTCACTGTGTGTAGACGTAGTTCATTAATTTTCTATTGTATAAAATTCCTTCGTAGAGAATGTGCCACAATTTATTTATCCCTATAATATTGATGAATATTTGAGTTATATCTAGTTTTTCATTATTAAAAATTGTGCTGCTGTAAGTATTGTTTTTAAAATTTTGTATTAATATTATGAGTGTAACTCAAAAAGTTTATAGAAAAATAGAATTGAAAGATAATATAAATTTTTCTGTGAACGTTTTGACATCCCCTTGTATATATGTATCAAAACATCACATTGTACTCCATAAATGTACATAATTGTGGATACTCAATTAAAAGTATGAGGGTACTTCGCAAATTTATAGAAAGATCCATATTATCTTTCAGTTTTATATTTCCATGAACTTTTTGAAATACCTTCAAATCAAGTTAATTAACATATCCATCACCTCACTTATTTTTTTGTGGTAAGACATTTGAAATTTACTCTTCCAGCTAGTTTGAAATATACAATTCTGCTGTGCAATTGATCTCAAAACTTATTCCTCTTGTCTAACTGAAACTTTTTGCTCTTTGACCAACAACTGCCCATTATTTTCCTACCCCAACCCACTCCATGCCTCTGGTAACTACCATTCTATTCACTACTTCTCAAGCTCGGCTCAACTTTTCAAATATTCATGACATATCTTTTGGTGCACATGTGTGTGCACTTCTGTTGGTTATGTACCTAAGTGAGATTTCTCAGTTGTAGAGAATGCATATGTTCAGCTTTAGTAAATGCCAAACATCTCCCAAAGTGTACGAAAGTTTAGTTGCTCCATGTCCTTGCCAACACTTGATATTATTAGTCTTTTACATTTTAGCCCTTCTATTGTCATATCTCATTGTGGTTTTAATTTGCACTTTCCTGGTGATCAATATGATTGAGTACATTTTTGTGTTCATTAATTATTTGGATATACACTTTTCTGAAATGCTTATTCAAGTCTTTTGACACATTTTTTCATTGTATTGACTTTTTCTTATGAATTCATGAAAGTCCTTTTTTTTTTTCTTCTCCCTCTTTCATTCCTTCCTTGTTTCTTCTGCTTTAAAAAATATAATCTGGGTATTAATTCTTTACCATTTATATGTGTTGAAAAATATTCTCCTGGTGTGGATTTATTTTCACTCTTTTGATGATGGAGAAGTTCTTAATTTTAATGTAGTCCAATTTGTTAGTAATGTTTTTTGTTCTGTTTAAGACATTTTTGCCTCCTCCAACATCATGAAGATTTTTTTTATGTTACCTTCTGGAAGGTTTATTGTTTCTCCTTTAACATTTAAAACTACAATCCACCTGAAGTTGACTTGTTTTGTGTGAGGTAGAAGTCAGATTCCTCCCTCCCTCTATCTCTCCCTCTTTCCTTTCCTCTCATTTCTCTCTTAATTTGGATATTCCATTGACCCAGAATTATTTATAAATAGACTGTCCTGCCCCTACTGCTCTGCAAATAACTTTTTAATAAATGAAGATGTGTGTGTCTATAATGTTAATTAGTACTTGTGCCAGTAGCACACTGTCATAATTACTGTAACTTTATGATACATCTTGACATTCGTTAGCATATGTTTTTAATTTTGTTCTTCTTCAACATTGTCTTGGTTATTCTCAGTCCTTTGCATTTCTATAAAATTTTATAATTTGCTTGTCAATTCCTACAAAATGTCCTGCTGGAATTTTAGACTCGGATTGCATTGAGCTATAGTTCAGTTTTTGGGGAAGACTGATATTTTTATAATACTGAATCTTCCAATCTTTGAACCTGTTTTATTCCTCCACTTATTTAGATCTTTAATTTTTCTGAGAAAAATTTTGTAGATTTTTATGTAGAAGGCTTGTATATCTATTATATTTATTTCTAGTCATTTGATGCTATTGTGAATAGTATCTTTTAAATTTTAACTTTCTTATTGCTTGTTGTTGGTTGGAAATAATATTAATCATTATATACTGACCTTATATACAGTGACTTGCTAAATTCAGTTATTAAATCTAATTTTTTTAGATGTTTTTGGATTTTTCTAGATAAGGGTCATATTGCCTACAATTAAATACAGTTTTGTCACTTCCTTTCTGTGAGGAAAACAGAGTAGTTTAGTCAGGCCCCCTCACCTCAGGTCCAGCTGGGTGTGGTGCAGCACATACTTTGTAAACAAATTGTGTGGGAGTAGAGTCAGTGTATATGTGTGCCTGTGTATCCTTTTGTTTGTTGCTATTTTGGTATGTTCTTCCATGTGTGAGGCAGAGGCTCTGAACTGTTGGTTAACAGAGCTTGTGTATAGAAATAAAGACTATTATTTTTTCACCCACAGCTCCAAGGACCTTTTCCTGTTACCTAGCTCGTAGACCTGTGTCTGAAGGGTTTGTGACCCAGTCTGGACAACAGGCTAGCGGGGTCTGAGCTCCAACCCTACCTTTACACTTTCCAATACTTATTTTATTTTTTCCGTGACTTTTTGCACTGGCTATGATCTCTAGTGCAAAGTTGAATAGAAACAGTAATAGTGGGCAACTTTATCTTATTCCTGATCTTAGAGGAAACTGAATATTTCATAATTAAGAATAATATTTTTTGCAAGTTTTTGGTAGATACATTAATAGGATTGATTGAGGTATCTTCTATTCCTTTTTTGCTGAGGTTTGTTTTGTCTTTTAAATCATGTAGGAAGTTTGCATTTTATCAAATGCTTTCTTTGTGCATCATTTGAGATGATTGTATGCTGCTTATCCCTTATTCTGATAATGTGATAAATCATATACATCGATATTTTTGGAATATTAATACAACTTTGCATTCCTGGAATAAATCCAATTTCTCATCACATATAATCCTTTTTACATGTTGTTTGATTTGGTGTGTTATAATTTTATTCATGACTGTTGCATTTTTCTATGGGAGAAAGATTAGCCTGTGATTTTTCTCTTTAAAAAGTCCTTGTTGGGTGCTATGGTTTGAATGTATATGTCCCTCCAAAATTCATATGTTGGAATGTAATACCCAAAGTGGTAGTATTAAAAGGTGAGGCCTTTTGGGAAATGATTGTCATGAGCTCTCCACTCATGAATGGGATTAGTGCCCTTATAGAAGGGGTTGAAGGAGCAAGTTTGGCTCCTTTTGCCCTTCCATCCTGTATTAGTCCATTTATGTTGTTTATAACAACATACTTGGAACTGGGTGATTTGTAAGAAAAAGAAATTTATTGCTTACAGTTTCAGATGCTGGGAAGTCCAAAGTGCAGGGAACACATCCGGTCAGGGCCTTCTTTGGCAGTGGCTTTACAGCAATGCAGGGATTTCTCCATGGCAGAAAATGGTGGAGCAGAGAGAGAGAGAGATCCTCATGCACTCTCCTTTTAAAACTCTCAGAACCACACCCCCAAATCCATTCACTACAGCATGGTTCTACAATCTACTCACCTCTTCAAGGCCCCACCTGTCAATTACTATAATAGGATTTCCCACCCTCAACAGTTATACTGGAGATTAAGCCTCAGTGAGGTTGGGGGGGGGGGCATCCAGTCTACAGCATGCCCTTTTGCATTGTGAAGATGCATCAAGAAGGCACCATCTCGGAAGCAGAGAGCAGCCCTTATCAGACACTGAATTTGCTGGCATCTTAATCTTGGACTTCCTAGCCTGTAGAGCTATGAGAAATAATTTTTTTAACAAATTATCCAGTGTCAGGCATTTTGTTATAGCAGCACAAATGGATTAAGACAGAAATTGGTACCAAGAAGTGGAGTGTTACTATAAAAAATACCAGAAAATGTGGAAGTGCCTTTGAAACTGGTTAATGGATAAAGGCTGAAAGAGTTTGGAGATGCATGCTAGAAAAAGCCTAGATTGTCATGAATGGAGAGTTAAGGGTGATTCTGGTGAGGGCTCAGAAGAAGAGAGCTGTAGAGAGAGCATAAATATTCTTAAAGATTATCTAAGTGGTTGTGGACAAAATGTCAGTAGAAAAATAGTCAGTAAAGGCAATTCTGATAAACCTCAGATGGAAATGAGGAACAAGGTATTGGAAACTGGAAAAAAGGCCATCCTTGCTACAAAGTGACAAAGAACTTGGCTGAATTATGTCCATGTCCTAGTGTTTTGTGGAAGCAGAACTTAAGAGCAATGAACTAGGATATCTCACAAAATAAGTCTCTAAGCAAAATGTTGTGGGTGCAACATGACTTGTCTTGAAGGCTTATTTTAAAATGTGAGGAAGGAGAAATGAAATAAAGACAGACTTGATAATAAAAAGGGAAGCAGAATTTAAAGAGTTGGAAAATTCTCAGCCTGGCCATATTGCAAAGAAAGAAAAGGTGTGTTCCAGAGAGAATACCAAGGGTGTAGCCAGGAGAATGTTTGATAAAGAGATTAGTATGGATAAAAGGAAGCCATCAAAACAATAGGAGAGGGCTGGCCCCTTAGCTCATGTGGGAGAGTGTGGTGCTGGTAGCGCTGAGGTTGTGGGTTCGGATCCTATATAGGGATGGCCGGTGCGCTCACTGGCTGAGTGTGGTGCAGACGACACTGAGCCAAGGGTTGCAATGAACTTACAGGTCAAAAACCAACCAACCAACCAAACAAACAATAGGAAAATGATCCCAAAGGCATTTTGGAGATCTTTGAGGCTGCCACTCCCATCACAGGCTCAGAGTGCCAGGGTCTTGAGGACAGAAGGGTTTTAAGGCAGGGGCCCAGGGTGACTTTCAGACCTTGGGGGTCACTGCCTAGGGCCAACTCCAGTTTCTGCTCCACATATTTCAGCACTGTACTCCTTGGCTTCCCCAAGTGTGGCTCAGGCTGCCCCTCTAGGAGGCACAAAGGGTAAACTTTGGTAGTATACATATGGTATTAACTCTGAAGGTACACAGAGTGCAAAAGCTGTAGGGGTATGGCTACTTGCACCTAGATTTCAAAGGATACCCTGAAGAGCCTCAGGGGCCCAAGCAGAGAACTGCCACATCAGGTATCAAGGTTATGCTGGTCCCTTTAAAATATTATGGGTATAAACTTGTTATATTTTCTTATTATAATTTTAAAGGCTGTGGGATCTGTAGTGATATCCCACTTTTAATTCCTTATATCAGATATCTGTGCTCTCCATGTCTTTTTCTTGGTTAGTCTTGGTAGGGGTTTGTATGTTATTTTCAGTGTTTTAAAGAATAAACTTGGTTTTTGATTCTCCGTATTGAATAGGTGCCTGCAGTCCCTGATGCCCCTGCTGTTTCTGCTGCTTTGACCACCACTGAGATATTGTCTGGGGGCTGGAGGGTGAGACAAAGAGAAAACAAGAAAAAGGGCAGATTTTCCCTATTGTTTTTCAACGTTATAAATCTCTTTTCCTTCTTCTTAAGCCAGAACTAAAGGGTTTCTCCTAGAGCTCTGTTTGTTCATGCCTAGGTGCCCACTTCCCAGTTTCAGGTTGCTTTGAGATTGCAGGAGGGGATAACAGAGAACAAGAAGGGAGAACTCATTGCTTGTTCAGTGGTACTTTGAACTATGGTCTTCTTCCCCCATCCATCTCCTAGAATTTACTTTTCAGAGTCCTCAAATAGCTGCTGAATGCATTCCGTCGAGATTTTATAGCTGCATTGAGTGGAAAAGACAGGTTGGAGTGTACTGACTCCATCTTATCCAGAAGCAGGAGTGTATCAATTTGTTTTCCGTAGTTTACAGTTCTCTGTCAAAATTCTCCACTTGTGATTTATATTTTTGAACATATCATAGCCATTTTAAAGTCTGTTTTTTAACTCCATTGTCTGGATTTCCTGTGGGTCTTTTTTCTATTGTCTTTTCTTTTTTAAATTTTGGGTTTCAGTTACGCTTTATCTCCTTCTATGGCTGATTATTTTTGATTGAATGCCATATATTTGCATTCATTTTACAGAAGTTTTGATGCTCTATGTAATGCAAACCCTCCTTAGAGATAATATATTTTTGCATTTTTTAGACTTCTAGGTGAGGGCATAATCATATTTATTCAGTCAGGAGTTGAGATGAATTAAAGCTGGGCTTTAATCTTTTTGAGGGCCGTTTTATTTTCAGTTCACCCTTCCTCCTAGAGTGCACTCCTTTGAGGGTATTGCCTGACAGCTTGGGATATTTACCAGGGTGACTTTTCCTTGGTAGTCTGAACTCCAATTTCTTTTCCCTTTATGCTCTGTTATGCTTAGCTTTTCAGCCTTTCCATTGCTGCTTTCACTTTTGTAATTGGCAATCTTCTCAATGGTAAAAGTATTTCCAAATGCCAGTCTTGAGTCTCCTGGCTTCCATCTTCTTCTGGATCTTGACTCTGCAAATTTTCACTGCTTTGGTAGTTCTATGATCATTCAAGCTAAGGTATTTTTTTATGTCCACCCCCACACCCGCCACCCCGTTTTCTAATTGTTCTCAGCAGGGTTATTGGTCTGAAATAACTTAGTCATCTATTGCCCCGAGGGAACTTTTTAAAAATAAAAATCTGATCATACCAGTTCTCTCCTCAGAAACCTTTAATATGTCCTAGCTTCTACCCACTCCCCACTCGTACCTTGATTTTGCTTTTTTTCCTAAACCATAATGTCTGTCTTCCTCACTAGAATGTGAGCTCTTTTGTGGCTCAGACCATATATTACTCCTCTTTTTATTTTCAGGTGCCCAGTGCAATATTTAGCACCAAAGATATATTAAGTGTTTCTTGGATTGAAATGAATTGAGCTACGAAACATGTACAGCTCTAAGCATGGTTTGGTTTTGAGGTTACCTCCCAGCCTGTCTTGTCTCAGGAACTGGTGAAAGCCTTACATAAGAATGACCAATTGAAATGCCACAGGCATCTTTCTTGTCTGGTTAGTCATCTTCTTATACAGTACTGGTTAATTTCTACGAATCATTGTCTATTGTATCTGATGATATCATAGACTGGGCAATGACTAATACCAGGTTAGGTCTGATATTAACTACAGCAGCCTCTCAGCTTTCCTGCCTGAATTGTTCGAAGTTCAAACTTTAAAGTATAAAACCTTTTATTTTATCTTTCTGTTTCAAGCCATTTCTTCTGTTTTTTTAAATTTATTTTTATTTTTTATTTTTATTATTATAATTTTTTATTTTGTCAATATACAATGTAGTTAGTTATTGTGTCCCATCACCAAAACCTCC
>NW_007730671.1:0-4674 GCF_000696425.1 Galeopterus variegatus
TTGCCAATTGTAGCACTCTTAATCCTGTTCATGACACCAATTGTCTAGCTACATGACCATGGCAGTTGTTGGGCTCTTTTACCTGCTGGTAATCCTGCCGATTGGGCTGACTATTGCACTAGGGCTGGGTCTGGAGCCCCCAGACCCCTCAAGCCCATTGTCCAGACTGGGTCACAAACCCTTCATATGCCAGGCTGGGTCACCAGATCCCATACCTGCAGGTCTGTGAGCTAGGTAATTGGGAAAAGTTTCTTGGAGCCATAGGTTGGAAAGCAAGGCTGCGCTGGGTGGACACCTGATGCAGACACCTGCCCACCTGCTTCACTAAAACTCCTCTCTCTCTTTCTCTCTCTCTAAAGAACACAAGAATAGCAACAAAACTAAAAAGATACATTGGCATGCATGTGCACTAAACTCCACACACAAACACACACAATTTACTTACAAAGAATGCCGCACCACCCCCAACTGGACCTGAGGCGAGGGCCCTGACCAAACTGTTCTATTTTCCCAACAGAAATGAAAACGCACTGGGAGCACAGAAGCTTGACTCCTCCTGACCTTTTCCTGCAGAGTGTGAGCTGCTGCAGTAGCTGCCTAGAAAGTTACCCATGGTCGCAGTTCCCGCCGAGTCAGTGGTGGCTGAGAGCCACTCGTCAAGAGTGCGTTGAGGCTGAGTGGACACAGAGGAATGCAAGACGCGGACACAGGACTGGGGAAGGAGTTGGTGAGAGAAGAGAGGAGACCAGAGGAGGAGGAGGAATGAGCGGAGGTCCTGGGAAGGCACGGCCAGAGAGGACAGGAGCAGAGAGCTAGGGGCAGAGGAGGGCAGGCAGAGCACAGCAAGAGCAAGAGCAAGAAGACCTGAGTGCGAGACAGAGACAAAGAAAACAGGGAAGAAGAGGACACAGGGAGGAGGCGGCGGCATGGAGGGAAGCAGGGGAAGTCAAAGGCGGGTGAAGAACCAGAAAGCACAGGCCGGCCATCCCCACCTGCCCTCCCACAGGGGCTGGCACCGTGAGGACCCCCGTCCTTCGCACTCAGGACCAGTGACGCCTGCGAGTGCAGAGCCCGTGCTGGGCGTCCATCTGCTGACTCCAAGCCAGAAAAACCTTTTACTTGAGGACTTTTAAAATAGTTGTCCACAGCCACAGAAATCTACACTCCTAGAATACCTTAGGCAGAAATAACGTGGTTCAAAAACACGAAATCGTACCGCACTCAAGGAAAACTGGAGACCAGAGCGCAGAGACGCCGCGCCTCTCTCCTCCACTCTTTATCTGACAACTTGTGTTTACCAGAACATGTCTCAACTTTTTTTTCTTTCCTTCCCCTGGTGAAACAGACCTGTTTACATTATGGTCTCCAAACATCAAGGATCCATTATGCAAATTATTTTCTCCTCTGCCTTTAGGTCACTTGCTAATGAGCTGAGCGGAGGGGGAGGAACGGGAGCTATTAGAGGGGGTACGGGCAGAGAGGTTTCATTTATGGCTCCGTAGATTTTGGAAGCAAAGGACGAAGTAGCCTGGCAGAGCAGAGGGGCAGGAGGAAGTGCCACCAGCACAGCCACGCGGCGGCTCCTCTGGCACTCCTGGCAGTCGGCTGAGGACAGTGACCCCAGACCTGCAGGCTCCGTCTATGTGGTGCCCAGCCAGACAGCCGGGTCCGCGAAGCTTGACAAGCCCCTCTGAGAACGTCACAGCCCCTTCAAACCCAAACCCAGCAAAGCTGCACGTGTGAGCGAGAGAACAGAGGTGCCAGCGACAGAACACGCAGCAGACGGAGGTCCCCGCGGAGTTTAGACCATCCTTTCTGGGTACGCACAGAAGACACCCTTAGCTTTTTCTGGTAACGATCTATACCTGTGAGGGACAGACAGACCAGGCGACGCAGTCGAACCCCCGATCCCATTGACTTTTCTGCTGTTCACCGACACAACCAATTGTTGGACTGTGATTATCTGATTTTCAGAACGGCAGACGCAAAGCCGCAAACCACACGATGAGAAAGAAACAAAGAACTGAGACAGTGAATAGACAGAAATAATCAGATTTCCTGTTACTAGAGAAAGTGGGGAGTTTCTTTGCTTCTTAAATAATAACTGTCTTTCTGTTTGCTGGCATAGGAAGGGTGGGGAGCCTACCCCAGGAGGACCGTGCTCTGTGGACCACATCAGGGTGGGCACCCCCTAGATGCCCTGGGTTTTCTGTGCATTGTTCCAAAACTCGACCAGGAAACAGGTGATCTTCTTTTATTAATAGGTTATCTAGCTCAGTGCCAATCTGTGAGTTAAATTGCATCAGGTCTCAGCAGCACAGTGACCTTGTTAGCACCCTGAGACCTACCTTCCAGCCCCCACCTGCAAGCCTGGGAACCAGGGATCCTTCAGGAGGAGACTTAACTCCATCTCCGAAGCCTGTTTTGGAAGGTTGTTCTTTTCCAATTAAAGAGCAGGAGGGCCCCAGCCGCACCTGTAAAACAGCAACATCACAGAGACACGTTATAACAATGCTTTGATGTACGGAGCTAATTTTAGAGCCTTTGAAATCAATTCCTATCACTGGTAGGTAAAGTCCAAATGGAAGGCCCATGAATTGGGGTGAGGTCAAGCTCCTTTACAGGTTGAGGTTGATTGGTTTGCAATAAAATCCCTGAGAGTGGCTAGTTTTTAATGAGCTTTCTCAGAAGAAGTGAGCTTGTCTTTCCCGAGAGTGTGGGGCAGAAAGGTGTGCTCTGCACATCTGCCGTTTACATTACTTGCAGCCTGGTTGTCTGTGGACTTAAAAAACATTTGCAGGGGTTCCCCCATAGGGAAAAATGGCAACCTGCACTTTCTGCAGTTTGTAAAGTTCTAAAGAGAATGGAATTTGCTGGTGCCTGGTGTTCAGAACTCAAGGACATGGGTATCACTCTCAGGTTTGAACGGTGTCTGTACCTGGCAGTGAGTGGTCAATAGACAAACATCACCTGCATCTCCTCAGCAGGCCATCTTCCATCAGTAGACCAGCAACCCCACCGTCGGCAGGAGAATTCCATCCTAAAAGGGCATTTTGATGACTAGGAAATATTTATAAGAATCCCTCACACAAATGCAGTTGCCCACCCAAATACAGAGAGCCTGGTCCAAGTAATATTTCCAAATATTGCAGGATCGGGTATGGAGTTAGTGTCAAATAAATGTGAATTGAATAAATAAACCCCCTGTGCCCTCTGAACCTTAGTCGAATCAGACTGTTAATTACGTTCATTGCTGGGCTATATTACCTAATGTCAGGTGTGTTGTATCTCTCCACATTTCTACATGACTTGTGATGGTCCTTTCTCTTCAATTTCTAAATCATCACTACTTTTTGCAAGGGGGTCTCTATTTCGGAATTTAAATAGCATATTAACTGAAATTCAAAACTGGGTGAGCTTTATAGTGGAAAAATTTAAAAGCACGTCAGGCTCAACCCAAGAAGTAACCACAGGTTCTCAATCCTGTTCAGCTTCATTCCATGATGTTCTCTATCTTCGTGTAAAACTTTGCAAACATCATCAGTCCACAGACGTCCAGACACACGGCAGAGAGCGCGAGTCTGCCTGCAATGTCTGCCAGGCTCTGCCTCCTGGCACTTGCTGAGCAGCAAGGACCAATGTCGCAGAGAATGTAGGTCCAGCCCGTGGACAGGCTGAAGTTTAGGTGGCAGAGGAGGATCCAAACTGAAAGTGCCTCGGCAACTGGAAACACAGGGCGAGTGACCAGGTGGGTTTTGCATGAAAAGATCTCTCCATGAAGCCCCAGTCCCATAGCAGGTACTGTCATCATCACGATGCAGCACCTCAACATTGGCAAACAAAAGCCACAGTTGCTAATGTATGAAGAAAAGAAACGAGGATAAACTGTTAACCGGGCTCTCCCACGAAATCTGCAGTGTGTGGCCTGAATTCCAGCTTTGCTCTCAGCAATCTCCCCACCTGGATGGCCAATTCCAGGTGCAGTGCGTGTCTGAACCTCCACAGGCACCAGGGTCGGGCCACGGCTTTGATCCTCTTCATACTGACGCCTCTTATTACTATCAGTGTGGTCTTGGGTAAATCATCCCGCCTTCCTGAGCCTTTTACCACCTGCATACATGGGGATAATAACTCCCAAAATGAAATGTCCATGAGATGGTGCTTTGCAAAGTCTAAGGCACACCGACAGCAAAGCCTCACAGGCAGCTGCCACTCAGTAAACGTGTGTCCAATCGAACGGCTGTTCCAGGGCCCGCCCCTTCCCCTTTGACATGTAACTCATATTTTATAGCTAAATTAGATATTTTTCTCTTTGCAGTTCTAAGTTGTAGTATTTAATTTAGAAATGCACAAGTGTCCTGAGGGGGGCAGTACTTATCATTTAAAAACAGCTGCTAATTTTTTTAATGAAAAGGGATCCCTTGTGTTTTATGGAAACTGCCCAATAATTTAAAATCTATAAATAAGGATTAGCATGTATGTTGTCAAATAAAAAACTTGGCTCTCATTTTAACTGCCATGAAAGCACTCGTCTGCACCTGGCAGTCCCCACAGCCTCTCCTTCCCTTCCACTTCGGAACCTCTCCCTAGGGCACCGCTGACCCCCCTTCCCCAGCTCAACCCTGCCTCTGTGTCTCTGAATACGTTCACCATCTTTCCTTCCTCTCAAATGTC
>NW_007730671.1:5678-8246 GCF_000696425.1 Galeopterus variegatus
GAGAAAGAGCCTTTCTCCCCCACAGCCAGCACGGCCTCCACCAAGGAGAAGGCTGGTGCTTGGAACTCTGGGAGGGGTCTCCGTCCCTCACCCCTCAGCCTGGCCTCACATGAGCAATCCCACGCCTCCGTAACGACCGAGGTCCACCATACATTGTTTCTTTAAAAACAAACGAATATATAAAGTTACCTTCAAATTAGTTTGAGGAAATAAGGAGATAAAATAAAACAACCTCAATCTTTTTGTACCATAATGCAACATTTTTTTTCAAAGAAGGTATTACGGGTTGAATTGTGTCCCTCAAAAAGATGTTGAGGTCCTAACCCCCCATACCTGTGAATGTGACCCTGCCTGGAATTAGGGTGTTTGCAATATGACTGAGTTAATATGAAATCTTTAGGGTGGGCCCTAAACCAATAGGACAGGCGTCCTTATAGGAAGAGGAAATTGGAACACAGACACGCACAGAGGAAAGACCGTGTGGGGACACAAAGAGAAGGCAGCTGTCTACAAGCCAGGGAGGGAGGTCTCAGGAGAAAACAACCCCACTGTGCCTTGATCTGGGACTTTCAGCCTCCAGGACTGTGGAAGATAAATTCCTGTTAAGCCCCCACTCTGTGGTATTGTTATGGCAGACCCAGGAAACCAACACAGCAGGGCCACTAGGATGGAGCCCGGAGGACCACCTGTGTGTCTGCTGTAACTCTGGAACCCNGCAGGGCCACTAGGATGGAGCCCGGAGGACCACCTGTGTGTCTGCTGTAACTCTGGAACCCAGGCCAGAGACCCTCGAGTTTTGGAGGAAGTGGTTGAGGTGGAGAGCATGGGGTCCACGCCTCCACTCAGCCATCCGTCTTCGAATGTGTCTCTTCCCCCACGGGGACAGGCCCCAGACCTACCACCAGCACCCCAGTCACCCCATCAGCCTTCCTTTTAGGTAATAAAATCCCTTTCAGATCCATGAACAAAACAGTAATTGTGGTAGTTTGAGAAATGATAAAACTGTGCTTAAGGTTTTTCTCCTTGAGAAGGGGTGAAGCTTTTAATTTATGTTTCTGACACAGTAAATATTCTGAGCTATCAAAACCACGGGGCTAAACGTAAAGGAAAACACTTGAGATCAGATACACCTATTATTAAAATAAAAGCTCTGAATTTGACACAGTTGTTAGTTATCCTGTAATAAGAGCACACCCGAAGGAAGACTCAATAGTTGAGAATCTATGTGGGGGAAAAATATGGGCATGAGGATAAGGAAGGAATTTAAAACATTAAAGTTTCCTCAGAGCAAGTGGGTTTTTTTAAAAAAATACATCCAAACAAAGCGAAACAAAAATGAAACCGACGCGTTACTGTTGGATTGTCTTCGGGACACACCTGGGCGTGCGGAAGCAGGGGCGGGGCGGGGGCGGAGCTGCACCTGCGCCGCGGTGGCTTCCGCTCCGGATTTACTCCCGCGTGGCCGAGACTCCTCACACCGGGAGAAACGTCACGCTACGAGACGGGTGGAAGGGAAGAGCTGTGTAATTACTGGNCACACCGGGAGAAACGTCACGCTACGAGACGGGTGGAAGGGAAGAGCTGTGTAATTACTGGTTTTGCTGCGAGCAGATCAATCACTCACGATGAACTGCTCTCCGGGTTGCGTGCGACCTCTCTGTGGACCTGGGCCCCGGTGCAGGCGCCTGCGTCCCGGCAGCGCGCGAGGCGGCCCACGGCCCATGTCATCGGCCTCGTGGAATCGTGACAAATGATTAAATGTGTGATTTTCAGCAGCAGCAGCAGTCAAGAGCTGGGGCGGGCTGAGGGCTGCGGGCCTGGGAAGGCCTTTCCCTCTGTGACAGTGCAGGCGTGTCCCGCGTGCCATCTGCAACAGCAGGCGAGGGTGTCGTGGGAGCCCACCCCGGGCCGGCTCAGAGAACAGGGTGCAGGAGGAGGCTGCATGGACCACACGTGCTGGAGGGCCTGCTGGGCTGTGCAGGGGCCCGCTGGGCTTCCCTGGGGCCCTGGGCTGCACAGGAGCCCCATGGGCTCCAGGTCTCCCCTCCTCAACCCGCTCCTCGCACTGACTTAGGGGCATCGGCAGGACCCTTGCTCCTCCTGCAAGCACCGAGGCACCCCTCCAGGACTGGAGGCAACTTTCAAAGCAGCGGGGCCAGCCTAGTGTCTTAAGCTGCCCCCAGGCAAGACTCCCTGGCCTTGGTGAGGCGGGAAAGAAGAGTAGCTCCGATGTCTGGCACTCAGCCTTCCTTCCACGTGGGGATTGAAGTACAGAAACGTGGCCCGGCTTCCCCCAGTCCTCCCACTTCCTCTCCCTCTTCCTCCCACCTGGTCCTTCCCCGGGTGGTGGAGGGAGTTCCCACAACCTTGGGGAAATTACTGTGGAGTTGTGGTGGGTTTTTGGTCAGTGATACTTGTGTTACTTGGTGTTTACTTATTTACTTCCCCACGTCCACCATTGCAGTTTAAAGCTCGCTGTCCTCAGGGGCACTCGTGAGCCTGTTGCCGGTCCAAGAACCACTGAGCCACCAGCATTTCTGGTCGACTCTCCTGCGGTCTGTGCTCAGC
>NW_007730671.1:8690-10831 GCF_000696425.1 Galeopterus variegatus
GTTTTTGGTCAGTGATACTTGTGTTACTTGGTGTTTACTTATTTACTTCCCCACGTCCACCGTTGCAGTTTAAAGCTCGCTGTCCTCAGGGGCACTCGTGAGCCTGTTGCCGGTCCAAGAACCACTGAGCCACCAGCATTTCTGGTCGACTCTCCTGCGGTCTGTGCTCAGCAGCGTCCTCTTGAATGGGCAGCCACCCAGGAAAAAGAAGGCATCCTGTCGTGGACAGGGTACAGGGAGGCAGTGGCTCTGTGTCCTCTTGTATTTCAAGGACACCAGTCATTAGATTTAGGGCTCACCCTAATCCAGCGTGACCTCAGCATGACTAATCATACCTGCAACAACCCTATTTCCAAATACGTCACCGTCACAGGTACCTGGGGTGAGAAACTCAATGTGTGTTTTTGGAGGGCACAAAACAGGGGCTGTCTCCAACAAAAATACAATGTCTCCTTCCCTAAAGATCTAAAAATAATGAATTCTCCGTTGTTTGAACTTGCCAAGGTGAGGAGGAAGCCCATCCCTTCAATACTACACCAGCCGATGAGGAATAAAATGAGCTGGGGGTCCCACTCAGAAACAGTGACTGTTGGGCCCCTGCTGTGAGGGGAGCTCCTGACAGCCATCACCTGGTTGGTAAGAGGTTCCGCTGGCATGGGGGAGGAGAGGGGCCCTGGACACACAGGAGAAGGCCTGGCTAGAGTCCAGCTTACCTGTCACCAGCTGTGTTACATTCAGCAGGTTGCTCCACCTCTCTAGACCTCAGCTTGTCCATCTGCACAATGGGATGATAATGTCCACTCATGGACTGTGAACATTTAGAGCTGTCATAATGTAAGGGTTCTTGTGTTGGCTTTAATGATAAGAACATTAAATTAGAGATAGATCCATATGTTACATGGTCACACAGTAAGCCACTGAAGGAGCCAGGTTGGTCTCCCTCCACACCCTGCTACAAGCTCTATGCAAATATATGGTATTGTTGCTATAGTCCTTATGTGCTGGTGATAGAACCTGGTTCCCAAATCACCATGGCTCCACTGCCCTTAGGATAAAAGTAAACCTCCTTCTTATCTGTGCATTTTTCTGGGGATACAGTTAACATGAGGACAGGAAAGTATTCCTACTGACAATCTAAAGTTTTCTACATTTCTCTGTAAACTTTGGGGATTTAGCAATAGATTATTCCCACAATATTATAGGTGTTGTAGATGTCCTCAGAGAAAAGACACAATCAGCAACAGGCCCAGCAAATGGGAAGGCTAGCCAAAAGGAGATGGTGGAGCAGAGAAGTCCCGTGTCTCAGTGAACTCACAGCAGGGCTCCAGAGCGGTTCAGCAGGGCTGCAAACCTGACATGGCTGGAAAGCCTGCGGCGCATTCTCCCTCCCTGTCCTTTTTAAAGCCACTTTTAAACACAAGCCAGTTTGTGAAGTTTTACTATTGACTTACTAATTACCTAAATCAGCCCCCAAAATAGCTATTTTGACTGAATTCAGAGACTTTTCAAATAAATGCTTAAAATTTTTCTTTCATAAATCAGTGCATACAGTCACATAATTCTTAAAGAAAAGGAACCTAAAACTTTCGCTAAACCTGTGATTTAAAAACTCACAAAGAACTAAACTTCCATCCAGATGCCATGTATCTAACAATAAAAGCCATGCTCACGCTCCAGGTGTCCATGCCGGCCTCAGAGCTGTTTTGACAAGTCACTCACGTAGTACGTGGCCTGGTGTCAGCAAACCCCGTTTGCTCTAGTTGCATGCTCCTAGGAGGACTTTCAGTCACAAACATCAGAGGCACCTGTTCGTGATTTTACCTATACCCTTGTGTGCCAATCATACAGATTTTGTAAAAACAAATAGAAACCAATTGATAATAGAAACCAATGTGTGTCTAAACCTAAAAAGCAAAGATTTCAAGAACATGTTGAAACTAATTTTTCCCACTAAAAAGAGGGTAATTCTTGCATATTGCAAGAACTATGCAAAATCCACAGTCTGTTTCCATTTTTTGTACAGCAAAGTAAGCCCGTACAGCACGCATACACACACACACACACACATAGTAAGTTTTATAACTGACAGGCTTTTGAGGTGTTCGTCAGTTTCTCTGCCAACATTTACAGCTGTAATGAAC
>NW_007730671.1:11366-33133 GCF_000696425.1 Galeopterus variegatus
CACACGTAGTAAGTTTTGTAACTGACAGGCTTTTGAGGTGTTCGTCAGTTTCTCTGCCAACATTTACAGCTGTAATGAACAGTCAGATGCAGCTCTAATTTCTAATTATGACTCACTGGGAGTCGGGAGGTTGTCAATTCTGTTCGTCCCATGGTGAGAAACAGAATGATCCTACGTTCCGCTGCCAACCAAAGCATCCTATTCTTTAGCAAGGCTAAGAATAATCACCTAAATAGCAAAAATCAACAGGAGTGATTAACATTTTAGGAATGGCTACTGACTTTTCCGGAGGGATGCGCTCAGGGAACTGAAAGCTCCGAGAAGGCTTTCAGAACAGGTGTCTGAACTTCTTCCTCGTGCTCTGAAATACACCTGGCCCGGAGTTGAGGCATGCTCCCTTTACGGAGCACACCCTGATGCCGCAGCACCCAGATGCCAAAAGGTTTCTCCTCCCCTGCCACCCACTGGGTGGCTGCAAGCATGGAGACTTGGATGCTCGCTCAGCTGTCCTTACCTTAGGGCCTGGGGCTATAGCTGGAGATTCTTCCAAGGTGATGAGCAGGTGGCATGTGGGGCAGGAGGAGGTGAGCCATAGTGCAATTTGTAACCACAGGATGGGGGTGTGCTACTGGGACTAGTAGTGCACGGGCGTTCCCATTAAAACAGAAGAAAGGCCGTGACTATGAAGGCAACTCCCTAGTGGACCAGACGCCAGGTGTTGGCATCTCTCCTGCTTGTTTTTCCTGCTGCTTGGTGCTTGGCTGATGAGCTAGAGTGGCCACAGAGACCCCCTGAGAGGTCTCAGACTCCAGCAGCCTGGTCAGTGAACATCTGAGCCGTGGAGGCCAGGATCAAGTGTCAAGTGATGAGCATTTCAGTAACCCTGTGTTGATACTTCAACGGGAGAGAAATGTTCATCCCGGGCCGTATGAAGGAGATCAAATATCGATGCTCGAGAGCATCTCTGGGGGCATCCGGCGAGTGACATCTCCAGCAGCTGGGGCAACTCAGCCTGTGCCCCGCATCTTTTCACCCCACAAGCCTAACATGTGTACAAGAACATTCTCTTCAAGGAGGATAACGGGAAGGCTTTCGTGGTGGGCGTGGAGGGAGTTTTCAGTGACCCATCTCCTTGAGGGAGTGAAGAATCCTCCTGGGCACTGGCATTGCCTGCTGAAGCATGGCCTCCTGGGCCCCCACCAAACCCCCACTAAGCTCCTCACTAGTCAGACACAGGCCACCATTTGCGCTGGCCACCAGGAGGTGCTCCACACCCCTGCACTTCAGTGAGAGCTACAGCCAACACCCTCCATTTATCTTTAATATAAAAATATCTAATAGTTATGAATTTTCTCAAATTAGCAATGTCATAGAAGAAAGGTTCCAAAACAGTCTATAAGAATCAGGTGAAAGTGATCTAATGATTTATTACGGGATATGTAGCCTCATTCTTTAGAATGAAAATAGTTTTGGGAACCCCTCTCTTGTAGTATTCACTGACTCTGAATGTGCAGAGTCATGGATACCTATAAAATACCTTTAATACACCTGATTTTCACTGTCAGGTGTGCTTATGAAGCCACTTGTGGGATTTAGAACACACACTTCCTGTTCTTTAGGATTTGTGTATATATCCTCTTCCAACCCAACTAACCATGTTGAAATGTATTCCTTACTTAGCTTTCAGGAATTTGTTAATTTGGGCCTTTTAACATAAGGTATCCTGTTACACTAAAGCATGACTTATTTGGCATGAGGTATTATACAAGTTATACAAAAGAGCTCCATTCACAAGGATGTTGTTGACACAGAAGCCAGGATAAACGGAGCTTACTTAAAAGTAAGTGAGCTCAGAATCAGCTCTCCTGACCATTTATTTTAAAATTAGAATCTTTCAGCTGCTTTGTACAACAGGCCACACAGCATGGTCAGGTGATAAAAGTAAAACCCCAAAACAAAAATAAGTAAAGCATTAGGGAGGAAAGGCTAATAGAATAATCTGAAGAGTCACGTGGCCATAGCATGTTATGAGGAATTATTTACGTTACAATTTTCACCTAGTCTATGGTCAAGCTCAGTAAAAATTCCACGTGTGCTTAAAATACAATGATACAGGCCTATTCTTCTTGGTATAAAGTTTCTTGAGAATTTAGTAGCTTTCATTTGGGCCAGACCTCATGTTCGTGGACATCTGAAGTTAAGAAAAGCATTTGGCTCTTAGGTAATCAGGACCCCCAAGCCCCAAACCATAAGAAAATTAGTCAATGAAAATGCTAGCGTTTTTGTCACTGACCATGGAAGTGACAAATAACCACTGCAGGCTTGGACACACATTCCTTCTCACCCAATCTGTGTTAATTAACATAGACCCAGGATCACAGGAAGGGAAAACAGGAAAATGGAGCCACTGAGGAATCTGAGCCAAACCAGCTCCCATTAATGGGCTGGGACCCGGGAAAGCAACACAGGTTTGAACTTCAATAAAGTCACAGAACTAAGTCACAGGTAAAATTATATCAACACGCTGTCAATCATTACACGAAAAATTACAAAATGCAGCTGTGTACTAATGTCCACCCAGATAACTGAAAAAACAGGCACAGCTGGTCCAAGGACTCAGCTTGTCGGGACGACACTTCTCTGCAACTCTGATTTCTGCTCTCTGTTGTGTTCCTCCTCAGGCAGGCTCTCCCCATTCCATGGAAGCACATGCTTGGTCTGCTTAACAGCCTGAACAGAGAGAGAGCATCTGTGTACTGACAGTTTTAACAAAGGCTGAGCTAACTCTTACAAGCTTAGATGGGGTCACCTGCCCACTACTGAACTGACACCATAAGGTAACAGTCCAGGCTGGGTTCTGCACTGTAACTGGAACTGGGAGTTGAGGTCAGCTGTACCAAAGTCACCAGACTGGTGATACCAGGAAAATGGCATAATAAGGAATTCCAAAAATTCCCTCATCCATAAAAGAAATGAAAAAACTAGCAAAAATGGTCAGAACAACTTTTTCAGAACTCTGGCAACTAACCAAAAGTTTGTGGCACTCCAGTGAGTGTTTATCCAGGAAAAACAGCTAAATCTTGGTAAGAATGGTGAACTCTCTGGCATGTTAACTTACCCTATCCCCATCCTTCCTCTCCAGCTCTGCAGTTGCCCTGAGAAACAAACCTACAATCATGGGGTAAAACAGAAATCTGACAGCCACTGGAGGGGGGCAGAATTGAGGTGAAGCCCCTTCAAAGCCTCATTCCCAGGGAATTGTCATTATCTGACCTGCCTGGTGGGTCCCTGAAGGACCCACTTGCAAGGCTGTCTTTATCTGTCTGGACTCAGCTCACCCAGTGTGAAAAACCTCCCCTGGAGATGTTTGGTTTCCGTGTGCAACACTTTTTCTCTCCTATCTGATTTAAAAGACAACTGCATAAAGCAATAATTAGAAATATGTGTTGATAAGCACATAATATATAAAGGTGTAATTTGTTTGAAAATAGCACAAAGGAAGGGGAGGAAATGGAGCTCTGTAGGAGCACAGGTTTTGTATACTGTTGAAACTAAATTGGTATATTTTATGTCATCCTCATTCCTATATTACAACTTTACTGCCTTCTTCAAGGTTAAGTAGATATTGTCTTATGCATAATTTTAATCTCTTCCCCTTTTCTTTCAAGTTTTTAGTCATTTTCTTATTGGTTGCCCTGGGATTACAATTAGTATCTTAACTGATAAATATTATATATAAATATTATAAATAATTAGCATAAATATCACCTCAATTTAAGTAGTAAACAAAGTAAGTTGTTATTAAAGCAAACGAGGTCAGACATATAGAAAACAAATATCAAAATGACAGACAAACATCAAGCCTTAGTAACTGAATTAATTGTAAATTAATTGTAAATTGTAAATTCAAAACCCTCCAGTGAAAAGGAAGAGATCGGCAGAATGGATCTACAAAGGCAAGATCTGACTACATGCTGTCTACAAGAGACACACTTTAGATTCAAAGACACAAAGAAGTTGAACTAAAAGGATGGGGTAAAACATGTACCTTGAAAACAGTTACTACAGAAAGATCTGGAGTGGCTCTACAAATATCAGACAAAAATAAAGTTTAAGACAAATGTTGCCAATAGAGACAAAGAAGGGTATTTTGTAAGGACAAAAGTATTAATACATAAAGAAGATATAACAATTATAAATATATATGCACCTAACAATAGAGCCCCAAAATATATAAAGCAAAACTGGCAGAATTGAAGGAAGAAATGGAGAATTCAACATTAATAGTTTGGCGAGTTCAATCTAACTTTCAATAATAAATATAACAACTAGACAGAAGATCAGTAAGGAAACGGGAGACTCAAACAACACTAGAAAGCAATTAGACCTAACAGACGTCTATATAACACTCCACCCACAACAGTAGAACACACATTCTTCTTAAATGTACTTAAAACACTTTCCAGGATAGACCATATGTTAGGCCATAAAATAAGTCTCAGTCAATTTAAAAGGACAGAAATCCTACAAAGTATGTTCTCTGAGCAGAATGAAATAAAATTAGAAATCCAAAACAAGATTTGGGAAATTTGTAACTCAAGGAAATTAAATAACACACTTCCAAATAACAATGGGTCAAAGAAGAAATTACAATGGAAATTAGAAAATACTTTAAGATGAATAATTATGAAAATACAACATGCCAAAAATTATGAGAAAGCACTGATTAGAAATTTATATTTATAAATGCCTTCATTAAAAAAACTCAAATCAACAACTTAATCTTCCATTTTAAGACAAAGATATAACAAGATAACTACATATCAATATCTTATTATGAATACAGATAGATCATCAATATACATATATGTATATGTAATATGTAATATGTAATATATATATTACACCCTTGACCAGATGGAATTTATCCCAAGGTTAATGCAAGGTTGGCTGAACATATGGAAATCAATCAATGTAATACAACATATTAATTTGTTAAAAACAAAACCACATGATCATGTTAATAGACTCAGAAAAAGCATTTGACAAATCCAACACATTTTTATGATAAAAAACACTCAACAAACTAGAAACTAAAGGGAACTTCCTTCATCTGACAAAGGTCACCTATGAAAAACCCACAGCTAATATCTTACTTAATGGTAAAATAACTTAAGCTTTTCCCCTAAGATCAAAAACAAGACAAAGACATCAACTCTCATGACTTCTATTTGACATTGTATGGAAGTTCTAGTAAAGGCAATTAAGCCAGAGAAAAAAACAAAAAGTGTTGAAATCGGAAAGGAAGAAGTAAAACTGTCTCTGCTTGCAGGTGACGTAACCTTGCATACTGAACACCTTAAGGAGTACACACACATGCACACATTATTAGAACTAATGAACAAATTTGGCAAGGTTACAGGAAGGGCATGGTAAATTTTAAGGACTAGAAGTTGTTCAGTACCCACAAAGCAGACAGGATTCAGGGTGAGAGGCAAACAGCTAAACGGAAGGGGTGAGCTGGAGTCGGGGCATGTGAGGATCTACACCATGTCAGGAAGATGCTCATCTGTCTCAGTCATCACTTTATTTGTAAAAGAAAACACTGCCCACACTAAATGACATTCATGTGTACTAAATCTCACAGCACTGTGTACACAGCATGGTGTCAGGCTTCTGGTAAATTCTCAATGAATGTTAGCTCTGCCATGACTTCTGAAATAATAAAAGTGTGTTCAGTTACAAAGTTCAAACTAGAGGGCAGATGTGGCTGCTTATGGGATGGCCATTCTGAAACACCAGACTCAGCTTGTTGACATACATAAATGTGATTGGGGGGAAATTGTAGCTAAAAAAAAAAGAGTTGCAAACTTTGAGTGTCTGTCATGTACAATACTATGTTGAGCACTTTATCTTCATTTTAATTTCACAAGAACCCTAGAAGGTAAATTCTATTAATACCCTCAATTTTCACATGAGGAAATTAATGCTCACAAGAACAAGTTCCTTTCATAAGGAGTGCTAGTAAGTGAACTCAGAACTCTTACGTAGAACACCTCCTTTACTAAAAAATTAGAGAACAAAAAATGAACTTGGATGTATTCATTCAACCAAAATTTTGCAGAGTATCTAGTATGCAATGCACCATGGGAATAGTAAGATGGCCAAATCATTATCCTGACCTCAAGGGACTGTCAACTTCCATGCTAACTAGTTCAGACAGATCATAGAACATGGCGGGGTCCTTTCTTCATTCTCTGGCAGCAATGGAGGCAGGAATATCTAAACAACACATGTGTATATTGTGTCTTTAAGAATCTGGCAGGAAAGGAATCGAAGTTACTGTTGTTAATTTGGAAGACATCTGTACTGAGTCCTGATCTCTAATAAACACTTAAATGTAAATTGTTGCCCATTCCAACTTATAATTTCCACATTGTGATTTTCCCACTAATTTACACCTCGTGGGCTTCCTTTTTTAATGGACATCTAAATGTAACTATTGAGTACCTTCCCTACCTAGAAGCCTTGCCATTTGTAAGGATGAGAGTTCAAGTTGGATCTCTACACATTTTAAAATCCAGTCATCAGCTCCTTGATGACAAATGATGGAACCCAGCGTGGCATGGGTCTCCAGTGCTGACCAACATGGGCATAGCATGGATGGAGTCCTGCTGAACACCTCCACATGGAACATGCTGCTCCAAGGGTGCAGAACCAAGCTAGAGGCCCGCTGCTACATCACTCATAACATCTTTCTTCCAAGATTGCCAACCAGGGGGGTTTGCCTGGTTACATACACATGGCAGGTGCCTTCTATCTGAGCTGATGATGAGAATGAAGGACGAAAAGGTGGCACTGTTGTATAAACTCACTGTATCTCTTTCTCCACTCAATGGCATAAGGTCATTGCATCATTTCTAACAGAGGCAGCATTGTCTCTAGTCACCCAGTTTTAGAAACTAGAGTAGGAAGTGCTGACAAGCCCCTTGAATCCAGCACCCTTGGAGGCAACTCCCAACTGATGCCATGCACTAGTTGCCGGATGTGAGTTAAGCTTCAGTTTCCTCATCTGTGAAAGAGGCATTGCAATGTCTAGCATTTGGAGTGGTCACAAGGAACTAAAATCTAAATCAACACATATTTTTAATCTCCAAATCATGATCTTAATAATATGCTTTATAATTAAATCACTTAGATGGTGTCTCAGTTTTCAAATTTACCTGCCTTAGATGCATTGCAACATTTGAGATTTTTCACAGGGAAATTTTTTTTCACATGTAAGCACCATAAAAATGCACAGGATGGAGGACTTCCAGTCAAGACGGTAGAATAGACAGTGCCCAGCATCACTCTCTCTCACAGATCGACCAATTTACAACTGTAACAACAGCCAAGCTGGGGCCACTAGAGATCAGGGGAAGAGGAGGAGAGACCTATGGAGTGCATGAGAAGCCACAATGAGACAAAAAAAACCCACTCCAACCATTTCAAATCCAGGCTACTTCCAGGTTGGAGCTGCTGAGCACATGAAGCAGGAGCTGGCAAAAGCCACAGCTGTGCCCTTTGGACGAAGTTGCATAGAGGTGGCAAGGGAGAAGAGGGCCTTGGTGGCCCCCAGGCCAGCAAGACCACTAATAGGGTTCCTGTGGACCCACACAGGAGCAAGGAGCCACAACAACTGAAAAAAGGAGCCACTCAGAGGCCAGTGAGTCATCTCAAGGGGCCAGAGCACAGCCAGTCCCATGGGAAGTGTTTGGAGAATGGGTGGTGGGGGAGATTTAGAGATGGGCCCACCGGTGGAATACTGGGGCACAGCAAGAACAGTTGATCTGCCCCCCAATCAGCAAAGGACCACTTAGAAGATACTGGTCAGGAATATAAAATTGCATGGGGTGCAGTTTGATGAAAAGACTCAGGCCCAGATCAGAGTCTATATACAACTCAGGCGCACCAGATCTCACTAGACCCAGAAGTGCCTATAAAGTCAATCGTTAAAACCTGAGCTGTACAAAAAGCCTTCCCTATGGAATCAGCAGCAAAGCGGCAATTTAGCTCAACCACAGAGCTCAAGTACTGATCCCCACAGTAGAGTTCCCCCATTTTAGAAGTAAGCAAAGGACAACAAGTTAGTTCCAGTGCAGAATTTAAGTGGTGGGAACAGAAAATAATCAAACACAGAACTAAAAGAAAAAAAGTACCCACAACTAGAAACAAAGTTTGGTATTAATTAGTAAAGGTTTCATTACTCCAAAGAACACCTATAACACCTAGAAGGACTGGAAGTCCCCTGGGCTACTAAGCCAGAAAGTGGGGAGGGTTGGGAGCCTCAGCCTGACACCCGCAACCAGTCCCAAGCGTGGAGGGCCAAGGACCTTGGCCATGCCCTCCTGACATGCACAACCAGCCCAGTACCAACCACCAAGCTGCAGCAAAAAGGGCCCTGGGTTCCTGAGCTGGGGTAGTGGGGGGCGAGGGCTTATGCCATAGCCTCCTGACATCTGCACCCAGCCCGGCAATGACCAAGCCACCATTGGAGGCTTCCAGGTCTCCCCCATGGGAATGAGGGGGTGCCACAGGCCCCAATACCACCCCTCTTCCTTCCTCCATCTTCCATCACATTTCCTTCCTCTTTCCCCCTCCCCCTCCCTCCCAATTGTTCTGCAACAACATCATAGAATGTAAAAATATAATAATATTAGTTTAAAAAATGCACAGGATGACATTAATTCATCACTGTAGTATTATATATATCTTCACATAAAATGCTTCAAATTTTTTGTGTTTATTATTAATCATTCTCAAGTATAAATTGAAAAAATCGTAACAAATGCCTTATTAAGGAATTCCCACAAAACAAAATTAGTAGGTGTTACATGATCCAAGAGAGCAGGAGAGAGAGATGTCACACTTTCAGTGTGCGTCACTAAAGGAGCCATCGTGCTTTAGCTACAGATATTTGACAAAGAGACTAAAATAAGGGAGTCAGAACCCTGACCTTTGTGCAAGATGCTTTGTAAACACTTTACGATGTATCAAAGCAACCACAGAAAATCTTCTGGTCTAGAAAGGAGAAAGGAAATAAAAACACAGACACTTGGAAGGAAGTGTTTCATACACGCAAAGCAAGTGATTTAGTGATATGCTTTTTAAATTTAATGAGCCAGGAGATCACAGGCTAAAAACCACTTAAATATGATTTTTAAATTAAGTATGCTTCACCCCATAATAGTATTTAAATGGCATTTCAATTGTTTATTCATGCATTGGACTTGTCAGACAGAAAATGCATTTCTGCCTCACTCCAAGCATTGCAGTGATCCTGGAGTTACACATCGAGCTTGCAAAGACAGTGTCAGAAGAATCTCGTGTGCCACACAACATTCATTATTGGAAAGCAGTACTAGTTCTGTGGTTTGTTTTAATTT
This sequence comes from Galeopterus variegatus, assembly GCF_000696425.1. Taxonomy (NCBI): domain Eukaryota; kingdom Metazoa; phylum Chordata; class Mammalia; order Dermoptera; family Cynocephalidae; genus Galeopterus; species Galeopterus variegatus. The sequence continues at coordinate 20,795 of NW_007730671.1, forward strand.
TTTAAATGATTACGCTAAAAGTAATGTCAGCATTATTTTACCAAATTTGCATTTTGCTAAATTTAAAAAATGGAAAAAACTGTAAACTTAAGGGTATTAAGAAACGTTATGATAAAAACAACTGCAAACAGAACAATTAGGAAATAGATCTCAACTCATAGCTTCAGGTCAATATACAGAAAAATCCCTCAAAGTTTAAATTCCTCAAAGTTCAAACTTGAGAGTATTTTTTATATAAGTTTAAGAAAAGAAATAAAGAAATCCATTGAAAAAGAAACAAAATGTTAGGTTCAGAGACAAGATGTCTTATTGACTGACAAAAATCCCGTAAACATGGAACCTTTAGAATAGTTCATGAATAGCAAGAGGGGGAAGATCTACTTCTTTGTCTGCTCTCCAAGTTTAGGAGAAGTCAAATAGAGATGTAGATAAATTTGTTCATAAGTAGAGGTTCTTATGATGACAAACTCTGATGATGTTTCTCAATCTTTCCCAAGTCTTTGTGGGTGGAAAAGCCTACAAGTCTGCATCCCTCAGGACCACCACAGTGTGAGGCAATGTCTTTCTCAGGAGTCTCTCTGCCATAACTCCTGTGATTGTAGAAAAGACATTGTTAGACCGATGACATCCACAAGGCTCTCTCTCTCTTCTGAGTGTTTTCTTGTGGCTCAAATGCTTTGGCTAAAACCAACTTCCACTTCTGCATAAGCACGTTGCACCATTGATCACATTTTCAGGGGTGCTTCGAGGTTATGAGAAAAGTCTTAGCATCCCAGACAAGTGAAAAGTCCCCACACCACACAAGAACAGGCGTCCCTCCACTGAAGGTGTGCTATCCTGTGTTAATCTTTTGTTATTTACAGAGAATATACATCTCTACACTGAAACGGCCCCTCTCATTGACCCAGATCGAGGCATTAAGTCATTACATGTTTCTTTTCCCAGTAGACTGAGAACTCTTTGAGGGTAAGGACCATGTTTTCTTTATTTAAATTCACAAAACCTAGAAGAGAACCTTGCCCACAGTTGGTGCATTGCAAATATTTGCTAAACAAATGAATAAATTGGAAATCCAGAGTTCTCATCACTCTGCCATCTTTATAGACCAGATGCCCATCGCCAGAGCAGCAAAGAAAATGAAAGCAGTGATGTCCAGCTTTAAAGCTTCTGACTGCAGAATTACCCTGAGGAAAAGCAACCTCTCTAGTTCACCAGCGTTGAAAGGGAGCAAGTGGTAGAGGGCAGCCTCAATGTGGGCACGCTCCCAAATCACCGCCACCAGAGCCTGAAGCCTCAGCACCATCTCTGTCATAAGCACATCTCCTGGATGAAGACGATTGCTTCCAACTTTAAACCTCATCAAGAGAAAAAACACTTAAACAAGTTTGACCGGGTGTCCAAAGACTACGGCAGGGCCAAGTCTTTAGGGCAGAGGACATGAAGGAAAGGAAAATCCGTCAAGCAGAAGAGTGCAGAACAGAGTTCTGTTTTATGTCCCCAAATCAGTGTGTGATTCCTCTTCATCTGATCCTCTTGGCTTCTCCTCCCCCGATCTTCAGTTGAGGTTAATACTTAACCTCCCCACGAGGAAGAGAAGTGCCTTTCATGTGGCCTGAAGTAGCACGCTGTGGGGGCTTCATAGGGGTTTTTAACCACACTAACCATGGTAGAATAGCCCCGATGTGGAAATGAGACCTGGAAGTCTCTGGGCTTCCGTGCTTTGAACTCCTTGTATGAGATGCTTACAAAGAAATATAGACCTCAGCACATTTTAAAAGGTTAAAATAATTTTCTTTTTGTTTACCTTTACTTTTCAACAGGATTTTGGGCTTTAATACCTCGTGATATGATATTTATGGAAGAATAAATGGTGAAATGAGGACCTATACCCCTGAAAAGCTTCCTCCTTGATATACCTAGACACCAGTCGACAGAAAGGAGCAGAGGAACGGGGAGTGTCGTGGGAGTATAAATACCAAGATAAAGATCCCTTGTTCACTTATTTTTCTGGGTACTATACTGGAGTATTAGAGTGATGATGTTAACAGGATCTTGAAGTGTTCTTTCCTCAAAATCTCGACCCCATGTGACTATATGATACAAGTGAGAAGACTTTTCCTTTCTCTTTTTCTATCAGGTCAAGAATTAACAACAAACCCTCCCACCGTCTCCAAGATGATCCTGATCACCAATACACATGCTGCGTGAGTGTCAGTCTGTGCTGGGCACTCAGGGGCAGCTTCCCTGGCTCCCAGTGCAGCACTGCCACTTCCTGTTCCGCTCTGGCCACCAGCCCTCCTGCTGAGATGGAGCAAGCTGCGTAGAGTCGTGAAACCATGAATCCATGACTGTGACCCCAGAACCCATCCACTGCACCCTAAGCAGAGGTATGCAATTTACTCTTCTATTAAAGGGCTTGAAATACTGTTCTGTGCACAGGCAATCAAAGTGGGCTTCAATAAATTTCAGTAGTCCCCTCTTAACCATGGAAGATGTGTTCCAAGATCCCCAGTGAGTCCCTGAAACCACAGGGAGTACTGACCCTATATATGCCATATTTTTTTCCTATACGTACATACCTATGATAAAGTTTAGCCTATAAATAGGCAGAGTAAGAGATTAACAACAATACATAGTAATAAAATAATGCAGTTATAACAATATACTATAATAAAAATTATCTGAGCGTGCTGTCTCTCTCAAAATATTTTATCATATGTAGTATTTTTGGACCACAGTTGGCCACAGGTACCTGAAACCACAGAAAATGAGACTACAGATAAGGGGAGACTGCTGTCCCTGAGTTTTAAGATGCCCAAACCAGAAAAAGTTAGATTTTTAAAAGATGATCATCAAATTCCTTCGGTTGGCTTATTTCCTTTGCTGTTCATTTGCATTTATCAGTGGTATAGAAACAAGTCGGGGGCAGGAAGGACATGCTCATTTCCAAATTGACGCTGCCGCCGAGAGACTTTTCTTCGACCAGCACTGACTTCTCCTGCAACGGATGAAACGCTTTTGTAGGTATGAGGGCCCAGATGACCAGGGAGGGCGGCCAGCCACAAAGGTGAATGTGCCTGCTTGACGGCTGCCTCATTACTGCATCTTCACTTGAGAGTGAGCCTTTGGAAATGGAACCTGATAGAACTGATTGAAAATGCCCCAATAGCATTTATTCGTATATTTCATAAGTGCATTGTTATGCACATGGAGGCTGGAAGCAGCTTCTTTACCTGGAAATAAACACATGTCCACGGACACCAGGACCTCTGAGAGTCACAATGCGTAGACTCAATGGAAAACCAAACACTGCCAGCCTGTTAGACGTTTCAGTGCTCTTCACATGGCTATAAAATACTCTGTTCAGTGATTTGCAGTGAAGAGATGAAACCATTTATAAATTACTTAGATTTAAACATGGAAATAACATGATTTGGATAGGTTCATGCATTTATTATTTATAGAAACAGGAGGCACCCTCAAATCTAGCCAAAATAGCAATCATAAAAGCAGTTACATCTACGCAAATGAGGGGTCAGACTTCATAGCTTTTAACAGCAGCATTACACAGCATCAGTGGACATTGTCACATTCCACCCAGGTCCAGTGATATCACCATTTCTGTAGTTCCTGGTGCCCTGCCAGGCAGAAGTGGAAAACTGAGAAATAAGAGTTCATCCTAAAGGCCACAATAAAAGTAGAATTAAGACTGCCCAGTGCCCACACCTGCAGTGTCCCTGTGTTACCCTTCCCAGAGAAACACAAAGCATGTGGGTGTCACTGAACCGCTCCATGGCTTGGTCTCACATGTTCCATGTCCATCAGCTGTCTTCGTGCATTCTGGTTTGATCTACAGCCATATGGCAAAACTGACATTCCAGACTCAAGCAGGAAGTTGTGTTCAGCTTTATTGAATTGACTTTGGATTCATGAGTTTTCATAGGTGCAAATAAAACTGGAAGCAGGAACTCATGGAGGCTCCTTGAATGGTTCTTTTGTAACTGGTTGAGTGGAAATGTGAGAAGAGAGTAAGTCTAGACGTCATTCCCAGCCTGGGATGCTCACCCAGCCAGTGCTCACCTGTAGCTGGGCTCGTCGCAGTTCCGTGTGCACTTCTGGATGCCCACCTTTGTGAGCACACAGGATGCCCATGCCAGTGCATTTTGACGTGCACCGAGATCAGGTGTTTCATCAGATCCTGGCCAAGTGACCCTCAGGTGAAAACACAGTGCTAGACCGAAATATGTCCATTTCTGACCTTGTAGTGTGTCGCAAATTCACAGGAACAGTGGCTGAGTTGCTTTTCCCAAAGAACGGCTCTTGATCATGGACTCTTCATCCCCGCTACCCAGGGCATGTAAGAGGTCCGCTCCCTCTCACTGGTGTGCTGATTTTAAGCCTGAAAGAGTCTGGCTGGTATATCTCTGGTGTCACTCATCTATTACTTAGTCTGCTAGACATATTGAGGAAAACCCGGGTCATCGGAATAGTCCATACTGACGATGGGGGTGCCCTGTCTGAGCATGGGTAGGTGTTGGTCTCCTGGCCCATGATGAGAGAATCAATTTCCTCAGTGACTTGAGGTAACAATATTGATGACAATGGTGATGGCAATGATAAGAAGAGCCCTGCCATGTGACCCCGGGGCCTCCATCTGACAGAGAGGCAGTTTGGGCATGAGAGGTGCAGGGAGAGAAGGAAGCAAGCCCAGGGCCTATTCAGCCCTCCAGGGTCAGAAGGAGGAAGAGGCAAGCAGGAGTCCTGCCCTCCACCACCACCTGAGCACTCAGGGGTGGATGTCAAGCAGGCAGCTTGTGCTGGTTTCAGACACTGACCTTGCAGATCACGACCCCCAGCCTGGACAGGTCATGCAGCCTCTGATGGTCTCATCAGCTGGTGACCCTCACTCACACTGCACTGAGCAGGACAAGCATGGTGGCATGTCTCCTGGGTTGCAGACCAGCTAACAGACACCATCTGCCACTGGTCTTGGAGCAGAGGTGTCCTCGCTCCGGGGTCCTCCTCAACTGGGGGCAAACAGTTGAGCACCTGTAGAGGGTGTCCCGGGAAAGTAATATCACTCCCAGGACTGTCACTAGCTGCTGGCAAGTCCTTTGTTTTCTCTGTTGGGACTGAATTAGCACTTCTGTGGTCTCCTTTGGACCCTCCTTGCTCCATCCCGCCATGTGTGTCAGACTGAGATACCGCAAGGTGCATGCAAGCAGCATGTGTGCAGGAGTTGCTCAGGCTCTGTGCAGTCAGGCTTCAGTCCTGCCATGTGACTGCTCCCTCAAAGTCAGCCTTTGGCAGCAGCACAGCTGTGCTCAGGCTGCAGCCTCCAGAGGCCTAAACAGACCCAATGAACTGGCACAGGCTCCCCCAATTCTTGGCAGACACAGGAAACCCCACTGCAAATCCCTGCTGAGGCAAATGCACACCAGGACACTCCAACTAAAACTTCCATCTGCCAAGTGGATCAGCCTCCTCTTTCCCAAGCTCTCTCCAAACAAGAGCCCTGCCTCACTGGACACTTTAAATCTGCCAGGCTGGTAAGTCCTCAGGTGAAGAGGACAGGCATGTGTAAGCATGCTTATGCACAAGCATGTACACAGACATCCCTGCACACCTGCACATGCATGAGCAGCAATGTACACACATGTGTGCTTATATACAGATATGTGCATAGCCATGCATGCACACACATGCAGAAAAAGCCATACCCATGCACACACACAAACCGTGTGTGCATGCATGAACATGCACACACACATGCATGTACACACATGCACACGTGCACAACCATATGCATACACACTCACATGCACAGCCATGCATGCATGCACATGCATACAATGTGCTCACACACGCTCACAGGCACACTCATGTGCACAGCTATGCACAGTATGTTCATATGCACAGCCATGTGTACACATGCAAACATATCCACAATCCGATGTATCCCCACACTGGGTATTTTGTCCTCTCCTTGATATGTTCCGTTAGATGCCTGCAAGGCCTAAGGTTGCAGGGGACGTGGTCCATGGAATAGGAGGTGTTTGTTACTGTGGTCTGTCCAGGACCTCCCAGGTCTTTCCAGTTGAGAGAAATCGTTGCTGGGGGTCTCTTTTCTCTCTTTCTGACTCTTGTTGATAAATCACTTAATGAGGATGAAGTCTATTTTCTTCCTGATGTGATACAAAAGTTAAGAGAAGGAAATTGGTGTCAAGATTCTATAACAATTTCTCCTTTTCAGGCTTCCTCTCAGGCACTCAGTCCTCACCACTGTGGGTCCTCTCTGAAGAGAGCATGTGACTGCCCATCCATGATGGTTTCTTTACTGATTCCACTACCCTAGGAACTCTTGAGAAATCAACTCTTAAATCTGCCTTTTCCAGTTTCACCTAAGACACATTCACATGCCCAGAAGAAAACAGAACCACACTACCCTGCATCATTATCCCTGAATGGCTATTGTTTTGATTCTTTTCTTATTTTTCTCTTCTTTCCTTTTAATTAGCTTCATCTGACTGTCACCACACCTCACATCCTGTGGCACACACATGCACACGCACACGTGCACACACACACACACACACACATGCCCACAGCACAACATTAAAAGTGTCTTTGGATGGCTTTGTCTCTTGTGGTCATGGCATCTGCTACAAGCCTTTACTCTCATAAAGTTTTTATATCAATGTCGGACTCCAATAAGCTCTCATGTTACCAATTAATCAGTAAGCATCTGCAGACAGCTCACCATCCCCTTTGAATTCTACTAGGCACCGTGGGGAACACAAAAGAATTGTATTAAATGTTTCTTGGGCTCAAAGAATCATCGGTCCAGCAGAGAATACCAAACTAACATTTTAAACAAATAAATGACAGAAAACTACTGGCTTGTATAATCTCAACTCTAGAAATTTGAGGAAAGGATATGCAGCATCCATATGTACAGGAGGGTGGTCTTCATGGAAGAAACAACTCTGGAGTCAGGCCAAGAAGGATGGACGGATGGGATTAATTTGGAAAGAAAGACCCAGGCATCATGAGGCCGAAGCTGAGCAGGGAGAGGAAGAGAAACAAGACAGAAAACGAAAAAAAAGAGGAAATGATGCTTGTTTGTATCTAGGGAAGAAAAGACGAAATGAAAGCAGCCAAACTGGAGAGATGAGAATGCATTAGGATCTGGATAAGCAGGTGTCAAACTTCATTTCACCCAGCTGTTGTCTCCAAACCACCATGTAAAGCAAATTTCAGTACGTGCAGAGCCACTGCACCGGCAGGATTCCAAAAATACTTCACTCCAACGACCCTTCTGCCAAAACCATGCTACAGCCGACCTCCCAGAAATGTTCGTGTTGACCGTAATGAGATCAAACGCTGATTGCCCCACAGAGGGACAATCAGGAAACTTATTGGTCTCTCTATCTGCATGTTCCCAACCTGCACTTCCCAGCGGCCAACCTCCCCCGCCCCGAGCCTTTATATGCAGGAAGCAAGTCCGGTGCTAATTGTGATTGATTTACTGGGCTCTTCGAGGACTGTCTGCACCACTCTCACCCCAGTGAGCTCTAAATGACCTTGCTCAGACCACTGCTCAGAGGACAGCCAGCCAGAGCTCCCAGAGGCAGAGCAAGGAGCAAGCAATTTTTAGTAGCCATCACAGAAGTGTAAAGATTGCAATGAAACCAATGAAAAAGTGTAAAACCAACTCCTAATTAACTCACTTCCTAGAAGACCTGGATTTACTCTCTGCAAACCTTCGCTAATGAGAATTTCAAGAGCTGAGAGAAACCAGATGTACACAATTTCCCGGACAGTGGAGGAAATCATATGGTGTATGGGATTTTGTATGTCTTCAATCTATCAATAGAGCTGAAAGCACTTACAGCAATAATCAATACGTCATGTTACCAAAATCTATAGTGTGACCATTCTAAAGGAAAATCAGTCATTTCCTTATAAGTAGGCTGTTTGGAAGATTTTATTGAGATTTTTTTCTCTAATGTTAAGCATGATGATTCTATTTGATACTCTTTTAATTAAAAACAGACAGGCTTTGCAAAGCAACATTCAAGTTTTGCCTGCACCTGATTACACAATAAGATACACAAATATTTGTATTTGTTTTAGCATAATGCTAATTTAAGTTTTATGTCGTACTGATTGCCTGAATCCTACCAGTTAAACAAAACATACCATTACATCCTAAAGGATATTAAATTATGAGGTTGGCTACTATTCTTTTCTGTGTCATAATTTAGATAAGGAAAGTAATTCATTCCACATCTTTTATTTATAGCACAGTGTGTCATGCTCTATGTTTAGATATACACAGGAGTAAATTTAAAATGCATTTTGACCACAACCAATTTGCTGTAGATGTATCCAATTCTTTATAACATTCTCATAGTGGTTGCAACAAATATGGTCTTTTCTTTACCATGTTGCTGACATTAACCAGAGGGGGAATATGAAAAGCCAGATGCCAATAACCAACAGCAATATTGTATTTCAAAGGCATAGATAGATACAGATGCATAAATGTTCATTATTGTGTACACATTTTAAAAGAAAGTTGAATTTAGATAAGCCTGAATGAAAAAAAAAATCAGGACATATTGTTTTCATGATTTTTGACTAAAAAGTCCATGAATGTTTTATCTTGTCTTCCATCACAGAGAAGCTACGAAGCACATCACTATTCTGTTTCTTTTGGTTTCACCAAGAGCTTCTTTGTACTGTACTTGGCCGATTAATAATTCAACAGGGCAGATTCTTCACTGACCATCTTTGCACTGGTAACAAATTAGGTTTCTTTTAAAGCTGCTCCCAGACTGTTGGACCACCAGCACATTTGGTAGATACCATAACTTATGGTAGGGTTTCCAAAGAAGATTCTCTTCTAAACAAGCAATGATTTAGGTGCTTTGAACATCTGGTTCAGCCCCTTCTGAAAGCCAAACAAGCAAATTGGATTTAACACTGATGAAACCATCAAGTGCCCCGTGGCCAATTTTCCAAATGGAGCACACGGAAATCAGCAGGACAGGTGCCCGGTTTCCCCACATGAATAACGCCCTCAGCGCTCAAGGCCCTGGTTCCCACTGAAGGCCTTTGCTCATCTACTATGACCAGGATGTCCCTGCTTCCCCGACCCACATCCTCAACCTTGGGCACACCAATGTCAGACTCAGGACTTCGTCAAACTTATGGCCTCCACGGAGTAAAACCAGGAGATGTACCAATTAAAGAAACATTTACTTTTTAAATAAGATTTTCCAAGATAGGCAGAAAGATAAGCAAAGACCAGAAATGCCCAGATAAACTGGACACACGTTTTAAAATCTGCACTGAGATGGGGCTGGCTGCTCCCTTTCAATGGATGGCTAGCATTCATCACTCCAGTATCTCACACTTTTATTCATTTACAGCCATATGTAAATTCCACCAAATGAGCTATGTTGAGGCTAGTTTGTTTGTTTGTTGGTTGGTTGGTTGGTTGGTTTTTCCTATGCCCTTTGCCTGGTCTTACCAGGAAGGCTATCTCTTGCACTACTAAGAAATTGACTCCAGTCCAGTCAGATCTCAAAGGAGAGCGAGATCCATGTTCAGCAACAGAGAAACGCTGCCTGACCTCCTGTGTCCTAAGGCTACATACCCACCTGTCCAAAACACACCTGTGCACACAGGTACACACAAGTGAGCAGTTCCCTCTCTCCCTCCCCTGGAGTTAGACAGCTGCTCAAAGCTGAAAGAAGTGCAGTCCAGCAACCTGGAACATGAAGTATTCACTGAATGCTTTAAAGTCTTTGCTCCCCACAATTCAGGGGGCCTCACCCTACCACTGCACCTGCCTCAGAATTTTATTCCATGAAGTGCCTTGTGTAATTTATATTCTTCTTTTCTCAAGGACTTCATAGGTCCCTCTGAGCCTCTGAAGATGGAAGAGTTGGTGGATTTCCGCAGAAATGAGCCATGTCTCTGATGCACGTCATGAGACGGACACGCACGTTCAGCCAACAGAAGTGTCTCTGTGGGAGTTATGGGTGTACAGTGCAAGACTTTCTTAATGAAATCATCTCCCTCCCCTCAGGCGAAGCTCCTGTGAACTTTGGTGGTACCTCTGTAGCAAGAGGAGGCTATGTCTGTCTGGCTGGAAAATAAACCCAACGCTGCAGTTTTGAAAGATAAGCCCATAGTCCAGATGCTTATATGTGATTATCACATTTAGATTTACCTCCTAGGGACCTCAAACTTAAAGTTTACCTCTGAATAACTTAGCATAATAAAAAATGGGAAAATTAACTTAAAGAGCATTTAACAGAATGAGCTTAAGTATTTTCTGTTTACATGTTTGCTCATCAAATCTTAAAATATTAAAAGCTTAAGAGTGATTTTTTAATGAGCAATGAATATGAGTCTTCCCGTCAGGAAGGAGACTGAGAGGTAACTTTAGAAAGAGACAAATTCCCAGCATATTTTTTTAATCTTGAGCTAATCTAATTTGCATTAGAGATTCCTTTTGTTCCACCTGGGGGGCTGGTTTACTTAAGCAGACTTTTATACACGCACTCATAACAGAAGATTTGCAGGTGTTAATGCACACTGGTGGCAGCTTAATGCCAGAAAGGCGAAGTGTGTGGGGACAGAGCAGAAGTGCTTCTGCGTGGCTTCCTCCCTCCGGAGGCTGACCCATTGTCCCACTGCGAGAGGGTGGATTTCTGACAGCCAGGAGAAGTTAACCCAGCCCCCTGCCCCTTCTGAATAAAGTTATTACAGCAGATCAAACTAATTAACAGTAGCTTAGCACCATTGATTGAGGGGACCCGCCTTGAAGGTGGGGAGGCCTCCCTGGGCTCTGGGAAGGCCAGGAGGTGGGCGAGCCCTCACGGCAGGGCTGTGCCTATCTGGGGGGCTCTCCCTGAGAGAAGGCCCCTTTCCCCTGATGCCCCATTTAGAAACGGATGCTCATGCAATTTCTTTCTCATATTTTGCTCCTGTCTGTATTCTCACTTCATAGCTCAGTTGGGAAAATACCTTTTGTCGAAATCCAAACTCGATGATATGTACACTGAACTGCTTAGCTTTTGGCTGAATTCCATCTGGATCCAAAATCATTTTGTATATGTTATCCGCTTTACTCCTTTATATGTAGCTGTATTTGCTCTCTAAGTGGAATTCTCTCTATCTACAGAGTGAGCTTCTAAAACACAGAGCCCCATTGTATATCATCATTTCACATTTCAGAGCATTAAAACACGAAAGCAGTTTGCAGCATATTAACTCAAATCAGCATTTTTATACCTATGTATGTCTTGTATTCATTCAGTCTCTCAGAAAAACCTTTAAGAACTCATTCAACTCATTTTTCTATGTTTAAGTTAATGTTTGACAACATAAAATAATAGCTTCCATTTATTTAGTAAGCACTTCATATCAGGCATGGGGCTAAGCACTTTAGACATTATTTCTAATCCTTCAAACAGCCCCTCAAGGTGGATATCATGAGCCCCACTTTACAGATGAGAAAACTGAGGCTACAGAGAAAGTGAGGTGCCCATAGCCACACCGCCAGCAGGGGGCAGACAAGGCACATGCTAATATCCACAATTTCAAAGCAAAATAGCCTGTGGTCTTCCTGTTGTGCATGCATAGGAATACACCTATATGGTTCTCACTGAAGAAGCACCCCACTCAAATATGTATGTAAAATACGTATTTATGTGATTGTGTGTGTATATATATACACACACACATATATATCATGTACACATTCATGAACATGTATAAAACCATAGGTCTTGAAAACAGGCAAATACAGAGCTTTAGAAAAAAATTTAGGATCTCTTTAGGTAAGCAGGTTCCACCAAGTTCAGTTAACTATGATTAATACTTTTACGACTTTTTCAGAGAAGATGGATTACATCTGTATGGTGCATAGTTACCTTCTCGTAAAAATTAATACCATGTAGAGCGAGCAGCAGTAAGCCTGCACCAGACTTTCAATAAGAAAACTCTAACATAATATACTAATTTCCTTGAACATAATAAGAGGTTGCAACACTTCCAAGTTGGAATCTTCTATCCTGATGACTGAGCACGGGTCTGCTGTGCGGCCCATACATCTCCTACCCTGAGGCTGACGGTCCGGCCGGGGCAGAGGCTGCCTTTCCTGCGTCCTTCCTCCCACTCTCCTGCTCTGTTTGCTGCTGTGTACCATAGACGCTTACCTTATGCGCTGCTCAAATAACAAATTATAAAATCTATCAAGACTCTCTCTCTCTCTCTCTCTCTCTCTCTCTCTCTATATATATATATATATATATATGTGTG
>NW_007730671.1:34006-37164 GCF_000696425.1 Galeopterus variegatus
TATATATATATATATATATATGTGTGTATATATATATATATATATATATATATATATATATGTATGTATGTATATATACACGCCATATAAAATATGTTTTCCATAAAAACTCATTTTGCAAACAGCAGGACTCATTGGCCACATCAGCTATGACAGTGCAGGCTTGGCCTTTTTGTGACTCAGATGCCCTTGGTGCAGCCTGAACCAGGCCACAGCATGAAGCCTGTCCTCTGCGTGGCCAGAGCAAGGCCCGTGGCCAGAGCAAGGCCAGCAGCCAGGACTCAGCAGAGCTGGGGTGAACAAGCGTGTCCACATCAACTTCTTGAAGCCCTGTTACTTTTTCCTAAGGGTGGGACCTTTCCACCTCCCGATGCTTCCCAGGACATGCCAGCAGAAGCTGCTCTTTAGGGGAGCAGCAAGCCCAGGAGGTTTTGTTTCCAGCTCAGTGGGCTGTATGTTTTGATTTCTTTTTTTCTGAATCTCAGGCCAAGCAAGCAAGAATTCCTGCTGTGGCTTGCACCACAGACCTTTGCTCCCTGAAACACTCGTGAGTGTCCCATCCCCATTTCACAGATGAGGACATGGAGGTCTGAGTGTTCAAACAACTTGCTCAGAGGAATCCAGCTACTAAGGAGGCATAACTGGCATTAAAATCCAGACATGCCAGCTCCAAAGCTCATACCCGCGGCTCCTGTGCCTAAAGCTGTCACTTACGGAACTGAAAGTCTTGGCTTTTCTGTCCCTCCCAGAAGACTCTGCTTCTTGAGCATAAAAGACTGAGGATATTCATCACAAGAAGCAGCATGTGGAAGGACGACACGGTGACACACAATCATACCACCATCTTCTCCTTGTCCCTGTCCCCACCATGCTCCAGCTCTGAACAGTGATGGAAGGAGCTGAAAGGAGGCTGTGGACAGAGGCATTCTGGAAACCATCCCGGGTGGGGTAGGCTGCTCCTCTCTCCCAGTGTCAAGGCTCATTTCCACAGCCATCATGTCTTGTCCTAACTTCTATAGAAGCCTGATAAACTCTTCTAAGCATGTATGTAATGTTTGCTTTTATGGGACAGTCTCAGTGAAATTGTATCCTGGTCACAAATCTCCAAGCTATATAAATGTCAAACAGAATCAGTTTTCTAATACTCGGTAATGGAGGATCAGAATTCCCATTCCCTCCTCCAGACACTAACCAGGCATGTGAGTTTCCCTGCTCCTGAGGGAGCACCGACTTCCCAGTAACAGGAGAGTTTTAGGGTCACGTGAAGAATTGCTCTGAGCACCCCGTGCCTGCCCGACCGCACCCCTGTCGGACAGCAGAGCCGCAGTCCACCCTTCTCACCAGGCAGAGGACACCGCAGAGGGCCCACAGGACACTGTGACCTGCCCAACTTCTAGCTCATGCAGGCATCTTGGCTTTTATCAGGGATCTTATTTCACTAGACACAGGAAACAAAGTCAGGGAAAATGATGGATTCAGAGAGAAATTTTAGAATTGAAAGTGAAATTGTGATAACCTCCACATCCCTCTAACTGCACAGATAGGAAGAAATGAGCACCCAGCCAGGAGCACGTGCATCCCTGCAGAATCTTCCAGACGCCCCGGAACCGCAGCCGCCGCTCAGCCCACACGCTTCCTGTCAAATACTTTAAGCGGATGAAAGAGCCCAACAGACACCTTGTTTGGATTCATAAATAGGCTCCCACCTCATATTACAGGCCTGAATTTAATTTGTTTAATATTCCCAACACTAACGATGCCTATTTAAGACATCCTGTTAAAAGTTTGTAACATTAATTTAATGGAAAAATGCCAATATCACTCTAAGAACTCTATTAGATTTTCTCCCTGTTAAATTAATGTTGCTAACTTTTAATGGATGTTGTAATTAGATGTTATTATTAACGGGAATATTACCCAAATTAAAATCAGACCCTGAGAGAGACACAATGTAGATTTACAAGTGCATAAAGCCTGGGTATCTGGACATTCTGTGCATGCCCCAGGCCAGATGGCGTGGCCTCTGCACTCCCTGGAACCTGCCACAGGACCAGGCTCACAGCTTCCGTGGGAGCAGCGCTGCTATTATGGTCCCTACTTAAGAAAGGATGTGACGGCTCCCACGCACCCTGGAGGAGGACTGGGAGCCATCTCCCAATTTCACACTCAATTTAAAGGGTCACTCTCCATCCGGCCTGATTGGGTTCGGCAGTTCGAGATTGATTGTTTGGGTTGTAAAGCTCGCCTGCCTTCTTAGCCAATTTAAAAAAGAGGCTGCTAAGCTGCAGGCTTATTATGAGCTGGAGAACAGAAACAGAAGGGACGTCATGAATTCAGAGCTACCAGGGCCGACCCTGGGCAGAGATGGGAAACGGCAAATCCCTACTACCTGTTGGAGGTCACCCCAAGGACGTGCCACCCAGCCTGGATACTAGTGGAAGACCTAAGGCTACACCCCTGCTGGCAAGGGGCCACTGAGGGGTGGCTGCAGCAAGGACACAGGCTTGAGAGAAAGACCCCCAACCCCCCTGCCCAGAGCTCCTCGCCTCCCACTGCCTCACTGGGCGGTCACAGCACCACACCGCAAAACCAACCTGCATCTTACAAAGAATCCCCCCGGACTCAAGGGCATTGTTTCAGAGGGATGAATACTGAAGCTCACGGTTATGGGGTCTTGGTTTCCATCTCTCAAGCAGATAATGTGAAGTCCAGTGAAAAGAAAAGTCAAGACAGGGCTTAGGGGACCCTACGGGAGCCACAGACAGGTACTATCCACAGACGTCCTGACAGCTCCACAAACACTGAGCTTGACCCCAGCTCATCCTCTCTTCCAGGGTTTGGTGGCATGCTTGTCCTCAAGGGTAGGGAGCACAGTGGGGTCATGGGAAGGATGGTGAGGTGTGCAGCTTCAGGGTGAGCCCAGATCACCGTGCATTTATTCTCTGCTGTAAGAGATTCCCTTGCCACTGCCTTCCTCCCTCAGTTCCCACCCAAGATGACCTCACACCACACTGGGTCAGATGCTGATTCAGCTCCATAGTTCAGGTCACACGCTGTGTTGTGATATGTACGTACATGCCCATCCGCCCAGGACAGCAGAAACTCTCTCTGCCTTATTTAATTTTCCTACATATGGCATAATCCCTGGCCTAGAGTGG